>NC_024311.1:17326919-17357098 GCF_000523025.1 Cynoglossus semilaevis | reverse complement strand
CACGTCCCCCATACAGCTGATATGTAATCAGGCTGACAGCACTGGGGGGTGGGGGGGGTGGCAACACCTCTGCTTGAGTGACCTGTCACTTCCAATTGAAGAGTGGAAGTGATAGGAACCTGCGCCGGGGTAACAGGGAGGGGCTGTTGTTGCAGGCTACAACCTTCTCTAAGTGATGAGATCTGCAGAGCCCTAACACACACACACACACACACACACACACACACACACACACACCCCGCGCCGAGGAGACGACGGCGACGACGTGTTAGCCAGATGCTACGTTGTGTTACATTAGTATGCAGGGGAGGGGTCGGCGCCTCTGTGTGGCGCTGTGTGTCTTCATTCCTCTGAATAAGATACCGGTGAAACCACGGTGCTGCAGCGGAGCCATGTGACGGCCTGACCCTAATAACACGTCGTGTCGGGATATCCATCACCGATATCAGGTGGAGACACATAAATATTTATGCCATGGCAGAGAGAAAAATCACAGCCAAACCCAAGATTAGCCACGGCCAACTGTGAGTGTGTGTGTGTGTGTGAGCAGCGCGGAGGCCGGACCGTCCTGTCAGGATACACACTTTGTTATTGATCTTGAAAACCCAATCATGGCCGTAATTGAAATCCCCGCAGAATTAATTGGTTCATTCTGGGAGGCGTTGACTGTTGTCAGCCTGTTGTTACACATTTGTCACAGTTGTCGACGTCTCCACTAACATTTTTCATCCTGACTCCCCGACCCCACACACAGTCCAACTTAAAACAGGAAAAATGTGTCGGCTTCGACCATTATTAACCATTATTATTTAAATGTTCATATGGGTAAGAACTATGCAGTACTCATGCCTGCCACTAGAGGGCTCCAGGTACAATACCACCCAGACCTGATATCCCTGACTGGGTTGCATCATGAAGGGCATGTAAACATTCAGCCAAATCATTACACAAATTACTTTGGCTGCGGCGCCCCCTGATGAAAAACCGAGAGCATGTGTTTTTCATAGGATATTTTTTTACTTCTTATCCAGAGTCTGACTTACTGAACTGTTACTGAACTTTTTCAGGTGGTTGAGGGGGGAAATCCTGAGATTTCAGAATCTCAGGATTTGATGGGAACACAAATACAGTAAATGACACATTTTCAGAATCTCTGGATTTGATGGGAACTGGATGCACTGAGACCGTGTCGCTACGATCGTCCTTATTTACTTACACCGGACGTGGCCTCGCCTTAGAATCTCTGAATTCTCCCCAGATCAGGAGGAGATACAAGTACAAAATTTACATTTCGGTGGAGGAACAAACGAGGATTCGCCGAGACAATTATGATAACAACGTAAAGTGAACTTCAGTGGGATTTGTAAACATCGTTTATCTCCTCAGTATCTCTCTGGCTGAGGGTAATAGTCGCTGTTTGATTGCAATTTCACACTCAGTCAATTT
Organism: Cynoglossus semilaevis; assembly: GCF_000523025.1. Lineage (NCBI taxonomy): Eukaryota > Metazoa > Chordata > Actinopteri > Pleuronectiformes > Cynoglossidae > Cynoglossus > Cynoglossus semilaevis. Next base: position 17,355,652 of record NC_024311.1, on the reverse strand, counting down.
TGTTCAGCATAACTAGGGTATTGATTTTCTTTTTTTACTGCTGTGCAGTGAAAACACGGATAAATTACAAGACGGGGATTTTTATCCTGTCAGATAAAGAAGACTCGTCCTCGGAATCCCGTGTAGAACATAAGAACTTCCAAATGATACTTTAGTAAATATAATTACAGCGGAGGCCATAAAGTGTTATAGTCAATCGACTTGTGTTGAATTTGAAACATTTCCTGCAGTAGTTACTGGTGGATTTAGGATCCTTGGAACTCCTCATCCTGAGAAAGCTCCTGAATATTCATGCAGATGACCCGAGGGGTCACGTCAAATGAGCGACATCATGCACATCATTATGGATCTACCGTCAGCGACTGCTCTCAGAGACTCTTGATCAACACAGCCACAGCAAAGACAAACAAACAAAAAAAAAACCACATCCTTGAAAAGCTGCGTGAAATATCAGCAGCTCGTCAAGTGAAGGATCGCAGCCTCCGCGCTTTGCCTATAAAACAGTCATTTTCAGTCGGGGGGGGGTTCAGGGTTCAGGGGTCGAGGGCGAGGGCGAGGGCCGGACGACTCCACGTCCTCCTCCAACCTGCTGCTCGTACTGAGCCGTTGGTCTGCACCACGATAACGCCATTATTCATTAGTCATTCAGCGCACAGAGCCGCTGTGACCCAAACCAGCTGCCCTCCCTTCTCCACCACCAACAAACACCCCCACACCTGCTCCTTAGGCTCCTCCTCCACCCAGATCTGTGTGGGAATCCAGGGCTCGTGGCACCGTGGTGTAGTTTATTAGAAGAGAGGGAGGAAAGGAGGGAGGGAGGTTCAAGAACAGAGGCGTTTAAGGCGTTTACTGTTGCTAACAGACATATTAGCTCAATGCTACTACGTTTTTACTCTTGTTTTTATCACACACTGAACACATCAGACGTTTTGAACCAATGGGTTTCAGACGCAGACGTTTCTTTGAAGTATGCAGCTATAACTGACCTCTTATCTCTGGCCACTTGGGGGCAGTGGATACCAGATAAAAACACAACACTGCCCTACAGATTTCATTTTTGTTTTGACTGCAGGAAGAGTCTGCAGTGCCAGTGCAGACGCCGGTGTCCAGATTTCCAGCCTGCTGGGTTGGCTGACAGTCAAACGGAGTTCTGTCGGCCACGTCTTTATCTCTGCCTCCAGGTTAGAGCTTGATCAAAGTGTACTGGAGCTCAGATACGGTGCCACCACCGCACCTATCAGCTGGAGAGCCAATCAGGCGGCAGGAAAAACAGTTTTCCCGCTTATAATAATTGTCTTTGTTCTGGTGGATTTCCAGTTTTAGTCTGAACACCGGAGGATGTGAAGTATGAAAATCCTTGTCGCCGTCAAAGGTCATGGAATATCACAGTTGTAGTGTCATCCCCTGGTGGCAGGTGACAGAACTGTTCCATTGTTGCTGCCTCGTGGGTGTTGACAGCTTCTACAAATAGGTGACATTTCTGTTCTTGGCTTGTTCCCCAATTACAACCTTATTTCATTTTACAGGAGTTTGTGCTTTGTCTTTGACAGAGCTCTCTCTCTCTCTCTCTCTCTCTCTCTCTCTCTCTCTTTAGTTTTATAGCTGTCTGCTTCCCCCTAGTGGAAGATTTTATTTCTCAGCTGCAGATGAATGCTTTGCAATAAATAAATAATTATTTTCAGACCAATTTACTGAAATTGGATATATTTTTTCAAGGCACCCCGGTGGTCTCTGATGGTACAGCAGTTGGAAATCACTGATTTATACGAATTAAAGCCGGTGTAAAAGGCAAAGGGAAAACCACAAACTGTTCTGTCAATAGTTAAGATAAACTATTAAACTATATTAATTAATACCTACTACAGGTGAGAACACCTGTTTTGAATTAAACCTGATGAAAAAGAGGGAGAAACATAAAGAAAGCGACTATCACAAAATCCAATTTCTGACTTTACAGCCTTTTCCCATAATTGCCTAAAACTTTTGCAGCGGACTGGATATTTGAATAATGCATGTAAAATGGTGAGAGCGACTCAATGGGATTTTTTTTTTCAGTCACAGGATGGTGAGATGTGATGTCCTTTATACGGAGGAAAAAAAGAAGCATGATGAATGAAACCACCTCTGCAGGGCAATAAAGTGTTCCGATTTTCAACATTCTCCTTTCCTGCTGCTAACACCAGGCACCGAACGCAGCAGGAGAGAAAATAATGAACCACACGGATGGAAACCACCGAACAGGGGGCCTGAAATACCACACAATCACTCTTATTACAATTTATTATAAAAAACACGGCATCGTCTCCAACTCCCTTCTAGTTTGGACACATTTGAGGTCAGGAGATGCACAGATTTCCCAGGGTTGATTACCATGGTAACAGAGTCATGTGGGGGTGTGTGTTGTGGAAGGCGTCCTGGTTTCACAGTCACTTCACTGTGTGAGGATTTTTGTGATGACGAATTTGTCAACAGAGGTCAGCAGTGAGTCTGGGGTCAAGAGAATCATCTGGGCTCAGAGAAAGTTCTGGAGAATATAATTGGCACGGCGTACGCTACGTACAGATCGATGCGTTGTTTTTGGCGCGTCACTGGTCGAAACGCCGCAGTACCGAACTTTTGAGATCGCAAAAAGATGTGAACCGAAAAACCGAGTTTTCAGATTTTACACAATTAAATGTACAGACTCGATCGCTCCACACTGCCCCTGGAGGTTTCAGCGGGACATGAAGAAGAAGAAGAAGAAGAAGAATTCAGGGGGACATGAAGAAGAAGAAGAAGAAGACGTTGATGATGTAAGATCGTGGTGACATAAGAGGAGAGATGTGACTGGCTGCTGAAACCAGAGACTTCAGACACACTTTAAAGATGGCCGTGGCACCAGGGCGGCGTGAACACGGGAATCAAAGGGACGACAACGTTCTTCTCTCGGTCCATGTGTGGGAACGTAACACGTTACAGAAGGTTGAAGTATTTAAAGAGAGAGTACTACATATAAAGTCAGGAGTACTACTCAGTTTTGGTGTAAAGTTCTACTCTAGTTTGTAGAGGGGACTCTGAAGATGACTAGTTTTTTTTTTCTTTTTTTAATTAAAGCCATGGTTTTACTGCTGTCTTTCTCGTACCCATAATGCCTCACTATCATCTCCATCAGTGACTTATGTCTGGGAGCTGTTTGTGGCTGCGTTGCCTGGCGCTAATATTAAGACATCTTTTCTCTTGGCATTTTAATTAGCTCCGTTGCAGCCGGTGACAAATAAGAAAAAGATTATCACCTGTCTGCAGTCGATGGAGGACGAAACAGACTCACACGCTGCAGAAAAAAAATTAACTTATTTTTTATTGTTTATATCTACTGAAATAAACATTGTTTATATCTACAGATAAGAAATATATAGAAAATAGATAGAAAATATATATTTCTATAGAAATATATATTCAAGCTTTGAAATACACTCTGCTCCAGACATGTTGTATGGATGGTTGACTTTGTCTCTAAACACAACTTGCTGCTACAGTAGGTTGAAGATGGTCATTTTGTTTTTCGTGGACGGCTTCTGTTGCCGAGGTGAAGGTAGATTCAGTCGAGGCGGCACCGAGGGGGGAAATAAAAACCACCGTACTGAAAAAAAACACACCGGCACCGAATTCACCCTCAGAGCAAATCAGAGAGTTTAAAAACCCAGCCAAGCTCCATCACGTTCTCAAACATCTGGGTCCTTTTGGTTCCCACAGTCTGGAACCGTTTCATATTAGCCTGATGCTAGTGAACTAGCAGTGCCGTGTCTTTGGTCAGCTCTCCTCGTGTTGAGCTCTGTTTGTTATTACGTTGTTATGCTGATCCATCATTGTTCACTGACTGACTTTTCATTTTCATTTTCACCCGTTGTTCTCCCGTCAAAGCGCGGCTGATTACAGCAGGGGATCATGAGTCCAGACGTGAATCAAACACAGGCACCGTGACTGAATGCTAAGAGAATAGTTGTAGGGCTCTCTCCGCACACTGGCAGATCAATGACTTCCTGCTCCGACTGGAGTTCACGTCAGTTCATCACACGGACTCTAAGAACATGGAGATCTCACCGTCTAGCGTTCACTCCTCCACAGGTTTTTATTATATATTTCCCAGTCCTGGCACGAGGACGTCTTTATCCTGAACAAATGGTCCGTTCCCAAACATTGTGCTTTTTTTTTAAAAAAAAAGAAGCCTTTATTGGCTCCAGTACAGATAATCTATCTGAGAGTAATATATGATTGAAGCTACGCTGAGCCTCATTGACACTGCGGTGTTAATAGCTTCACTCAACGATTTTCTGTCCTTGATGCATTATGAGTGGGGCGGCGCTGAACCTGGGTTCACTCTTCCATGTGTCTCTATTTCAAGAAGCCAGAAAAATATTATTATCCAGTCAGGTTTCTGCTTCTGCTGTGATTCTCCTCCTTCACCTCCTCTCTCTCTCCTTCTACTCTGGGCGTCTTAGGCCAATCACCTACTGCGTTTCACTCTCTAACCACATCATGACAACAACACGACCACAGCGGCGTACAGAGAATCTGTGATTATGTAAAAAGTCTGTTTGACGTTCACCAGACTTTCCTGTCATCAGTTATTGAGTAAGATTTCCCAGAAAGTGGTTTGTGTGAGTGTTTACAACCAGATACGGGCCATGATCTCAGAGCTAAGGAAAAGAAAAACATCTTTCCAGAATTGTCTAAATGTTTGGAGAGGACGTTGATCTCGGAGCTGCAGCGGAGGAAGAAAAACCTCTTGGCCTGTGGTTCCAACGAGCAAAATGGTACAAGACTGAAACTTTGGATAACGCAAACCAGGTTTTGGTGAAAAACCTCTCTGACATTAAGGTCCCTCCAGTCAGCTGCTCCCTGAACGTCTCTGTCCAGTCTTTTTCCACCGACCATTAAAGCTTTTTCCATCTGCGCTGCATTAGAATTTGAAGAGGTTTTAGGGTGAAGAAGTTTTCAGCTTCAGCTGCTGGAGAGTTGTGTATAATCCTGGTATGGCTGTAGAAGGGTAGAAGTTGCTGAAGAAGGATCGGGTCACATTTGACTTGTAAATATCAAGGTTTGGGCAGGAGGCCACGGAATATTTTATGTCTCTGTTAAATGCTGAGAATTAAAAAAAAAAAAAAAAAAATCAGCGTCTGTGTGTTCGATTACAGTGAAACTGACACTCTCTTGTGCCTGGAACGACACGTCTGGTGGCTGTTCCCGGAGCCGAGGTTTGGTTTAGAAAAGACAGCTTGTTTTGCTGCAGTGTATGTGATGCTAGCTTCCAATTATGGAGGACGAGTTTCAGCACAAATAAAGTCATTTATCACGGTTTTCTTTTCAATAATTATACCTGCATGTTTTTAATGTTGCTACTGTGAAACAAACCCATTTATTTTTTTGTGCCTCCAAGACTTCAGGGGTCTCTCCAGGTCTGGCGAGACCCCGTCTGAAGCTCATTAAGGCGTTTCACTCTCCTCTCTCTGTCAGAGACGGTGTCAGACGGTAGCAGCGAGAGCCATGCTCCACCAGCAGCACCGGTAATTTGACAGCGAGCACAGAGGATGCAGAATAATTGGAATAGCATTTATGTATCATTGTGACACTGACGGAGAGTGAGATCAACGTTTAACCCTCGTGGAGCCGGAGAGGAGACGGGAACCAGGACTGACAAACGAGACGTTTGACCTTTTGTCAGTTTGTGTCCGAGCCTCGTCTCAAATGTTGCCCCTTGTGAACATCGTGCCAAAGAAGCAGCAACACTGCAGCAAAAACATTTTTTTTTTTCTTCGCTGTCTTAAATCAGATCTAACCCAGGAGACAAACACAGACACAGAGTGAGAGATTCCTGCCGGTCTTTCTGTCTTTCACTCATCGTCCTGTGTTAAAAAAAAAAAAACCCAGCCTGTAATTCACCCGTCTCAACAGCCACGCTCCAACAGCACTAACCAAAACATGCCGTGTACATCAGCGCCTCCTCTCCCAGGACTTTTTAATTGGGTCTTTACACAGAACAGTGTTTGAGGCCCCATGGATTCCAATGAGGAAAAATCTTCCCTACGAGTCCAACGTCTGATGACAAACAGGAAGAATTTCTCCGTGGTTTCCTTCATCGTCGTTTATCAAAAGATGAGAAATAGATACACGGCACGTCGATTTCTAAAGACACTTAGACAGAAGAGACCAACGCTGAGATATGTTAATTTCACATGTGTCTGTGCCTCAGCCAATGGAAGAAGAAGAAGAAGAAGAAGTCGAAGTAGAAATAAAAGTCTGGAGGGACGGCTGCTCCCAGACTCTGGACAGGCAGAGAAAATGACTTTTTGTTCTGCCGTCGTTCTGGACACTGCTGCCAATCTCAGAATACGGGAACAGCCGGGAGTAATGAGCAGGATTACCAAGGGAGACTGGCAGGAATAGTGTGATATCAAAGGAAATCCAGTCGGTCGGGGACACACAGACAGCGCTCCACTTCTTTTATTCATCGCTTGTTGAGCCCAGAGTGACTCAGCTCACTCTCCTGTTGTCAAACCCTGTCATTATCCATTACTGTGTTTCTGTGCCTCGCTGTGGAACGCCTCCACTGCTGCTGCTGCTAACACTGCTGCTGCTGTTACTGCTGCTGCTAACACTGCTGCCGCTGCTGTTACTGCTGCTGTTGCTGTTGCTGTTGCTGCTGCTGCTGCTGCTGCTGCTGTTGCTGTTGCTGTTACTGCTGCTGTTACTGCTGCTACTGTTACTGCTGCTGCTGCTGCTGCTACTGCTGCTGCTGTTATTGCTGCTGCTGCTGCTGTTACTGCTGCTGCTAACACTGCTGCCGCTGCTGTTACTGCTGCTGTTGCTGTTGCTGTTGCTGCTGCTGCTGCTGCTGCTGCTGTTACTGCTGCTGCTGTTACTGCTGCTGCTGCTGTTACTGCTGCTGCTGCTGCTGTGTGACTGTGCACTACAATCAGGTTCAAGTTAATGTTATGTGTGGGCTTTTGTATGTGTGTGCGTGGCCACAGTCAGTGTGTGTACCTACGTACTTGAGGTTAGTGTTTGCCCTGCAGGATCTGAGTGGTGGGCAGATTTGTTGAGTGTTGCACCTGTGTTAATGCCTGGTTAAACACCCAGAGTGATTTAGATCATTCAAACAGATAAAAAACCTGGAGCTGTGGCCATTCAGCTTTGAAAACACACTCACACACACACACGTACACACACACACACACCTGTTAGTCACTCATTAATGACAGTTTTGCGTCGAGGAGCTCCGCTGACATTTCATGGCTTTTAATGGATTCGACTTGGAAACAGAATTTTACACGAGTCTAAACTAAACCTCACGTTAAAGCAACAAAAATGATTTAATTCATTAAAAATCAAAACAATTTCAAACTGTGGTACCAAAACAAAAAAATGGAATTAATTCCAACTCTGTTAACTTCACGCACCCTAAAGGGGCCCTGCCCCCCACTTTGGGAACCACTGAACCAATAAGAGAAATGGAACAACCGTTTTGTCCTTGGGTTTGTGCAAAAAAAAAAAAAAAAAAAAAAAATACTGAGATCTTCCAAGAGTTTTTTTTAAAGAAAATAAATCATGTTTTTTTTTTAAACTAAATGCTACAAACAGAACCAAAGCGACTGAACATTTCCTGTCAAACTCCCGGGCTCATCATCGTCATGACAGACTGTAATTTTACCGTAGTGTTTAAAAACAATAATTATTATAACAATAATGATAGTAGAAATAAAAGGGAAATCAGTGTAATTGGCCTCTTCGTGTTCCCATTGTTCAAATTATAAATCTGCCTCTGACTTTTCCACAGCCTTAAATAAAATAAAGAGTGGTTTCCTTTTTTTCGCAGCACTCTAAAAGAAATTCCTAAAAAAAATAAAGACGAAATGCAAAACGCCTGTCAGTGAGTCACTGGGTGTCAAGAACACTCTTTAGATCGGTTCCTTCAACGCCTCCAAGACAGGCTAGAACAGAGACACGTTACTTCGAACTTTTCTATCTTTCACCAGTGTTGGGTCTGTTATCATTTAGCCCAAACTTTAAGAGAAAAAAAAAGAAGAAAGAAAACGGTCTGACTGTGTCTCCACAGAACAAGTACGTGGTAGGACTGAGGCTCAGCGGTCTGAGGCCGTGCCCTACTTTCTCTCCACTCACCTGTGTTACCTTTGGGAGGGCGGGCAACGGACCGCGACTGTTAGAGATCCAGGAGATGGACAGGAAGGTGAATGTGTATCTATGCACGAGTGCATATGTGAGAGGGAGGGAGAGAAATGGGGGGAGAGGGGGAGGGTGTTGAAAAAAAGTACTTGTGATTTTGGAAATGAAAAGAGCAGAAAATACAGACTGAGTGATGACAGGAAGTGTCTCATAGCTCCTGGTCCTCAAAAAACCCAAAATTGACCAATGCCTGGGTTATGAGTTATGAGCTATGAGTTTTGAATTTTGAGTTTTGAGTTTTGAATTTTGAGTTTTGAGTTATGAGTTTTGAGTTATGAGTTATGTTTGTTCCAAAAATAGTTACATCGTGGGCAACTGGATGAAGTAGGTTTTTTTTTGAAGACGTTTCACCTCTTCCTCCAAGAGGCGTCTTCAATTCTGACTGACTACTGGGAAGTTCTGGTAGTTAGCCTACAGGGGGCAGCATACCTGTAACAAGGTTTGTTGCAGAAAGGGGGAGCTAGAGGTGTGGTGAAACACAACCTGTTCTAAGGAGGACAGATTATTTTTCTTGTTTTCAGGGAGGGGGGTTGAATTTTTTTGGGGAGAGAACTCAGGATGACATTAAAGGGGGGGGATGAAATGTTGTGTCTCAAACCACCTCCTCTACTGAGAGCTGGTTTCTCCAGATTGACATAGAAGGCTTCCTTCACCCCCCCCCCTCTCAAACCATCTGGCCGCCCTTTAATACAATGCTTGGCAGCCAGACACCGAGGCAGCCGAAATATTCTTAGCCTGGAGTCACTTTTCACAAAGACTTTTAATGAGTACAGTCATTTACAAGCACCGCAAACACTTGGCAAACAAGGCTTGTTTTCTTTTCTCTCTCTGCTCCTTTAAAGTGGATTTAAGGCAGGTTTGAGATCAGGAGTCGTAATAACCAACTCCTTAAGAGTCGGATTTATAATATCTGTATAAAAATGTGGTTATCTGTGTACGAAAACCTGTACGGAACAAGATCTTTTTCTCTTTTCAATTAAAGAGAAGGTGGCGCTATTGAGTTGTTGCTCTGAGGTGAAAATAAAACGCACTTCAGCGCACTGACCTCATCGATTCATTACCTCTCAGTGCAGTCGATTTTTTTTAGTGGAAAGTGCGAAGGAAGGAGGAGATGAAGCAGCCAATGAAGTGTGACCACAAACTCAGAGCCTGAATTGATCAGAGGAAGTTGAAGAAAACGCAAAAACAAAACAGGTTTAAACATCAGTTCTAGCTTGTAGTTCAGTAATAAACCACGGGTTGATTTTTCTGAAGTTTTTAAAAGTACGAAGTAAGAACATTTTCTACTCTTCAGTTTTAAACTTTTCTTTAATATATTCCGGTGTTTTTATATATTTTTTATTTTTTATTTTATTCCTCCCACACTTTGTGCAGCAGCAGAGGAGAAAGTGCCAAAAGATTAAACTACTATTTACTTTTAAATGCAAAACCAGTCAGCCCCCAGTCAAGCATCTCGGCAGCGGAGTCGCTGCAAACACTCCGGAGGCTCGGGGCGTGAGCGCCACCATGTGATGAGCATTCATTTATTTCCTGCTCCCTGATTCGCTCTGTAAACACCGACGCCCTGAAAGTAAGTCAGCGGTGCGTCCAGTACTGATGTAACTGCTGTGTCCACACACACACACACACACACACACACACACACACACACACTGGAATGAATAGTAGAAATAATGCTTCTTTTTTTCACTCACTAAAAGTGTTGGTGTAAACAAGATAATTAAGAGTCAACCTTCCAGAAAGAGACGCTGTTGCTGTTCGCTTTAAAAAAAATCAGAATTCACTGTCGTGTTAAGGTGGATTTGGAGAGAGTCTTCTGGAATAATTAAGAAAAAGAAAAAAAAAGAGCAACTTTAGCAACTTCACAGCAACAACAAGGACAGAGAGAAACCACGGTTCTGATAAGACATCGACACCATCGGCAACCGTTGACATTTTTGTTTCTCCTGGTTTATCAGCTCAAAAAAGACAAAAAAAAGCCAAACGGAACCGATGTGTTGTATATTACAAATATATGTTTATACATGTGTTAAATGATATATTGACATCCGGCTGCGTTGCCTCACAACAAGGACGGGAGAGAAAGAATCGCCCGACTGTCTTGTCTTCTGATCAGCGTGTTCACAAAGTTTTAAGTCGGACGTCAGTCATCTGAGGTCGAAGCTGAAACTCTAAACTGTTTCTGTTCTGACCCAGAAGTTGAGCCTCATTTTTATTTCTCTCTCTTCACAGCGGTGGTGAAATTCTCACAATACAGAAAGTAAAAGAAGGCCGAGCTGCGGCTCTGCTTCGCCTTCATTTCTGGATCTTTCTCTGTGTGTGTTCTGTGCTCAGAGACCGGCCTGCCAAACACGTCCAGCGTCTAACCTCGGCGGGTGAGTCGGCTGACAGCTCTGATGTTGGTAGAAAAGAGCCTTCCACTGATGAGGGCTGCGGACCAGCGCGGTTTTAGTCACTGGAGCGTTGTGAAAGCGCCCGCTCTGTGGGAGCTGTGTGTTATTGAATGGCGCTCACTTTGAACTTAGTGCCTTGCTCAGCGGCTGACAATGGTCTTATGTAGCAAATATATATATATACGCTTTTAGCAATTTGTGGAGCATCAACAGCGAGATCCAAAACCCTGGTGGGCCTTGGGTGGAAGGCAACAAGACGACGAGAATAAAAGGAGAGGCAGAATAAGGACGTGGAGAAACAAACAGAGACCCTACCAGAGGTCGATAAATGACACGAGGAATGGACCAATAAAATAGGCCAGAGAGAAGAGGTGGGCAGTGTGGAGAGAACAGACCTGATCTGATCTCATGAAAACTTAAAGAATATCATTAAAAAGTTTAAAAAAAAGAGCAGGACAGGACCAAAAACTATGTAAAAAACATGTAGTAAACACAGCATGATGCACTCATGAGCATTAGCACTAGCACGTTGGCTCCATAATTTCCCAGGTGTCATCAGTGAACCAGGCTGGAAAACGTGTTATTGTTACAGTAGAGCAACATTTCAGACAGTTGGCAGTTTGTTTTTTTTTCAGCGATCTTTTATTCCCCAAAGGCAGGGGTGTTAAACTCCCGACCCGTGGGCCACTTCAGGGCCAGATTTTAGATTTATACTTAAACCTCAGAGTTATTTTTTAGGTGTGCGTGAACAACAGAGTCCTCCTGACTGACAGACTGGTGCGGGACAAAACCACAGCTCAAACTGGAGCTCACAGGAAACACAGCCTCGTGTTTGGACAAAGACGCGACAACAGAAACCGCCCGGCGTCTCAGCCGCCGCGCTGCCCCTAATGGTGGCCGTCAACAAACCTCAGACCGAGCTGGATCCACTTTGCGTGGTGTCAGCGCAGCGTTATTAATGACAGCCACTTAAAACCTTATTACAGCCTCTGCTGGAGTGAGTGCCTGACGGCTCTGTGCTTCAGCCTGACAGGGATCGGCCAGGTAATGAATAAACGACGCCCAACCACCGCAGACACATAATATCACACTACGTTCATTTCAGGAAAGGAAAACAAGGAAGTTTATAAAAGTGAGAGACGGAGTCGGTCTTCTTCACCGTTGGCAGCCGGGTTACAGGAAGTGAAACCCTGACCCCTAACCTGTTTCCTTGTTGGGAGAAGAATTTACTAGAACGTTTCCATCAAATGTCTGTGTTGTAGATTTGATATTAAAGAGTCGAATTTGAACTCCTAGTTATTTTTAGAGTTAAAATATATTTTGTCCAAATTTCCAAATCACACAAATCACGTGTTTCAAGAGGAAACATCATTTCTTTTTAAACACTAATTTTTACCTGAAACCTCCGTCCTTGGATTGGACAGAACAGACAGAATTCCACTGAAAATTTTCATATAGAAAAACTGCTTAAAAAAGTGTTGACATTCACAGTAATCGGAAATGTAGAGAAATGTCTTTGTTGTTTTTATATTTTAAAAAATAGTGTAAAAGAACATAAAGAAGGTAACGCCATTGTTTCCCAAAGACTGGGTCGCGACCCACATGTAGGTCACAAAATTATTATTTTTGGGGGCGTCGTCTCGCATCATGTTTCCTGGTAGTTTATGAATAACGTCTACTGACTCGGGTCGCGAAGGTTTGTGACAAAGGTTTGTGAAAATATGGGTTTGGGAAACACTGCCCCCCTGTGTTCTCGCATGAACTGAAACACGGAAATAACAACAGCACCCCCCCACCCCCCGCCTGTTATTATTTGATCCAATGACCTTGACATTGATAATATGCGATGATGATTGCTGTAGCGCCCCCTAGGCTCACATGGGTTTGAGACACCTGTTCTACACCCATTCATCTTCTTCATCTTCTTCATCGTCTTCACAACTTGACGCTCGAATTTTGACAAAATGATGTTGTATAAAGCAAAAAAAGGTTTGAATGGTTGTTGAAAATCAACTCATCTGTGTTCAGGGCAGGTGATGGAGGAAACAGGAAGTGTTCAGTGTTCAGTGTTCTTTCTGCTGGGTAATTCCCTTCATCCCCTACGGTGAGGTGCAGTAATTGTGCCGCCTGACAGCGTGGAACGGCGCCTCCCGTTGAGTGTTTCTATCATTTGAAGGTTATGGAATTTGGATGAAACATGAGCTGCATCATTTGAATATTGAATTCCAGCCTGATGATGTCTGCTGTACAGGCAGACTCACTCAGACGGGATGAATGAGGACACGCACTCCCGTACTTTTAAATTCTACAACGATCAAAAACAGAGAGAAAGAGTCTGAGAATCAGACTTAAACTGTTTTTTTTTTTATAAGGATTAATTCCCGCAAACAGTATCTGTGGAATCGCCCCACGTTTCTCAGTATTGTCAGAACATCAGTGATTTCTTTGACTGTGAACGCTGTGTGTAACGAGTTTTTAATTAAATATTACATGTGTGTTTTGACTCTATCAGGGATTTAGGAGTATTACCTTCTGGGCGTTTCTCCCATTCCTGCGTAAATAACGATTTCCCAAGGAGGATGTGACAGAACCCGGTGTGACTCAATGTATCTTAGTCATTGTGAAGTGTTTGCTAACAGTGAACGTTTTTTTAAAATTCTAAATCCCAGCTACTAAAACATGTCAAACCTCCGCAGCACACCGGCTGTGTCAGGCACATCTAAAAAAATGGCAGCGACTTTTTTATTTCTTTTTTTTTTACCGCTACAACAACACATTCTCTCTCCTTTCCAAAAAATACTTTTTAAAAAAAAACAGCTTTCATGAGCCAAAATCCATGTTAACAGACTATGTTAGAATGTTGGGGGGGGGGGGGGATGGGGGGGGGCTCCAACATCTGTGCTGTAATGTAGCCAATAAACCAGCTGTGTTCAACCCGCGGTTCCAGTGGTACGAGCTCCTCTAAGACAATGACGGCAGACGCCGAGCGTCGTCTTAACAAGTATTTCCCACAGGTCCAAACGTGGGCCCGTCTGCCGCACGGAAGGACGCGCTAAACAAACGAGAAACCAAATGTAGACAAATCACAGACACGCCATTAGATGCTGTCAGTTGGCGTTGACTGCTGGGCCGCAGGGTCTCCTTCTGCCAGACACCGGCCAAAAAAAAAAAAAAAAAAGATAAAACAAGACTTTGGATCCACAAAAAAGTCAGTGTTAAACCTGTGAGGGATGAATCATTTCTTGAAACTCTCATCTATCTCAGGTTTCCAGACGGATATAAACAACAGTACTGACGTTTCTCTCTTTCTTAAGGTTATTTTTTTTGTCATTCTTTCATAAATTTCACATTGAAAAAAAAAAGATATATTTGGTCTCGCTGTGCGTTACCTTTTAACACCTATTTATCCGTTAACTCAATAAATTAATTCCCCGTTTAATCAATCAATCAACTAATACAACATGAATTCAATATTTGTATATCGAGGACAACCTTAAGCGAGCACTCAATAAATTAATTCCCCGTCTGTATTTTCTTAGCGACAGACACAGACACGGATGTTATTGAAACGGTATTAATGACAAGTCGGTCAAACAACAGTGGTGTTAAACAGTACTCCAGGGAATCAGGATGCAGTAATCGCTCCAAGGCCGAGAACCATCTGCGTTTGAATGAGGGCGTTCTCTGGATGAACAATGTTACCTGCACCACCCTGTAACAACACCACAACCACAACAGTGCTAAGAACTCGTAGACCAGTACACCTGTACTTCGTAGACTCATAAAATCTGACAAAAGTATCGCCGAGATGAGATGAAGATCACAACCCCTTCAAAGTTCACGTTCTGCGGAGAGCAGTAATGGAAAAGGCCAGCTGTGTTTCCACGGTGTCTGGAGTGACAGGTCGAGGGGCAGATCAGCCCGACCTCCGACAGCAGCCTCCTCTCTGTGTGTGTGGGTGATTCTTCCAATCCTCAGTCTGCTGGTGCCACGGCACCGTTTGCTTCTCTTTGCAGCTCTTGCGTGGGATAAGAATAAATGTGTGTGTACAGAGAGCAGTGAATGTACAGGAGGTCGTCTGCCGCCTTATTTAAAGTCGGGATTCACGACCTCCAGGATCGTCGCCTTTGTTGGGGAAAAAAAAAAAGATGATGTGTTGACAGATGAAAAAGAAGGACAAAGGAAGGACAGCAGCCAGGTGTCTCCACAAATCCCCGTCCTGGAGTGGGCGTGGCCTATGTGCCTTTCTGTGAGGGTGACATTTTGCCACAGAGAACACCATCACGCCCCTCACTCCTGCTCAAAAGGGCTTTTAAGAAATGTGGCAAGATAAATGCCGCCCACAGAGATTGCTGTTCCTCTATTTTTTTTTTCTGTCCCTCCTGCCAAGTTGAAAGGGTTTTCAAATATTCATAAACATTCCCATCCACGAAGAACAGCTGCAGACGCCTGTGCCTCATCACCACAGAGAGGTCACGGGGGGCAGTAAAGGCTGCCGCTCAGGTGGAGGTAGTTCTGGGGTTGTTTTGAACGGCATCGATGTCCAGGATTAAATCTGTGATTTAATTTTGAAGCCATTGATCGTCTTGATCTCTTCCCTCTGATCCTGATTCGCAAATGCGTCGACACGTGATTGGCCGAGACTCCAGGTTGAACAACATCCATGTGAACTTTACTGAACCAGGAAATGTGATTAAGTGAATAAAACAGAAAGTCAGGGCTTGGACCGGAACCACTCCATCAACTGTCCTTTGAAGTCATCAAAGAAAAGGCCGTCGCACTCATGCTGAGCCGACACGTCAGATGATATCGAGAGCTGACGTTGGCATTTGATTTTTTTTCCACTTTATTTTTCACTCTAACGGTAGCTGTCTGTAATTAGCTTCAGATAATTAACGTCCGAAATATTTATATTCCGAGACAAGAAAAAAGAAAAAAAAATCCAGAGAACATAGTCACCGTGCAGAAAATTAAGACATTAAGACCAGGATATTGGAGCGGAATTGAATCTCACAGCAAATGTGTGAAGCTGAACGTGTCCGCTCCCTGGGTTACGCCTGTCGAACCCTGATTAAGGACATAATGTGAAAAGTTCCGGCAAAGAGAATCAGTGAAATGAATTCTGCTCATCGTCTCTGCACATATGGGTTTTAAATGAAACTAGCGAGGGCAAATGTTAGCGCCGCAGCGAACCAAGAGAGGGAACGTTTCATTAACCCGTGAGCTGGCGTTTTTGTCAGTCGGTTGTTTTAGCCTCTCAGCCTGGAGATGAGGTCTGGCCTGTCAGACGGGAGCCATGTTGGTTACTGCTGGTGAAGGCCAATCACAGTTAGCATGTTAGCTCTCAGCTGCGGAAGGTTAACACCTTGCGGAGATGAGTAACGGTGCGTTCATGGCTAGAAAATGACCCACGTTAGCAAAAGCAAAAGGCCACTGTCATTAAAAATAAAGCCATAAAACAGGAACCCGTTCCACAGGGAGGCGTCTGTGTCAGAGAGACCATGAAGAAGTGGTGTGAAATTCACTGGTTCAATTTTCCCATAGGAACAAAACAAAAATCCCCAAAGCAAAAATGATTTGTGCTAAATTTCAGGGTTGAAATTGATGCGTTAAAAATCGAATGTTCTTCGCCAAATAATGAACGTTGGTACGTCTCCAGTTCCTCAACGAATCGCGCACAACGTCCTCTTTGGAAGCACCAAATGTCGTTTGATGTTTACAGCGTGAAAAGATATAGATAATAAAGGCATTCCTTCACAGGAATCCCAAAGATATTCACCGTGTAATCCAGGGTTAGCATCTACGATAACCTGACGATCAGGTGGCTCAACATGAAGTCAGTGAACCCTGGGAGGGCACGAGATGGAATATGTGAATCAGCCAATTCACTTTCTAATCTGAAATGGAATCAGACTCCAGACCATGGAATGCAGAAAAATTAGCTGTAATTTCTGTTGATGCCACATGACAAAATGGAATCAGACTCTACTGAGGACCACTAGACCATGGAATGCAAAAAATCAGCTGTAATTTCTGTTGATGCCACATGATGCCAGCAGACATCGAATGTGTCAAATTATCTTTGGAAGTTTATGTTTTTTATCTTCTACATTTTATTTCAATGATTTTCCCTCAGCATTCTACATCCAGACAATACTGAAGCGGCCCGCCACCCACATTTTGAACCTCATTTTGGTCAGTGCCCTCCCCTGCAGTAGAGATAGCCTAGGTACCACTGTTGGGTACGTGTGCCTTAGTTTGAGAACCGCTCATATAAAGAGCAGGTAGTTTAAGAACCGTAACTGACCAAACCAAGACATAAATCTGAGGAGGGAAACTGAATGTTGAACGAAGACGATTGGATGAAACGGAATGAATGCAAATGATGATGTGCAGAATTAAGTGTCAACCAGAAAAATTAATTAAAAAGGCAGCGATGATTAAATGCTGTATCTGTTCAGGTTGTTCCAATAATAACCCTGAGCAGTGACGTCGGTTCTTCCTGACATTTTTGGAGTCTCTGAGCAACTGTTGCTGAATGTTGTTGTGTTGCTCACCGCGAGACGCTGTGGCGTCCACGGGTTTGATCGCAGGCTCAAGACACGTACGTGTGTGAATCCAAGTTTAATCTCATGATTGTGAGGATGGGTGGGACTGGAGACCAGAAGTGCACCTTTACAGGCCGTTTACATTTGAGGACCACACGTGAACTCACGCCTGTCAGGATGTCAGGACATCGTAGTATTTGATGAGCACGTACGAGGGGACGAGAGCCGCCGCCGCCGCTGTCACTGGGCGGCAGCACGGCGGCCTACAGCTCTCTCTGTGTGTGTGTGTGTGTGTGTGTGTACAGTCTGAGCACGAGGACAGACAGAGTTTGCCACCACCTGGGGCTCAGCTGGGAGCAGCTGAAGAATGAGAGATGAGGAGGGGGAAAAAAAAGAGCGGTGGAGACGTGATATTGGAAAGAGGGGGGAGGAGGAGGAGAGAAGAGGGAGGAGGGAGGGAGGAAAGAGGAGGGAGGAGGGGGGAAGGAAGGGGAGGAGGAGGGAGGAGGGCTACATAATTACATGGCAGAGCAGGAGCTCATCTCTGGGCCCTCCAAGGAGGCAACTCCTCTGTTTTCACAGACACAGACACACACACACACACACACACTGGGTTATGGCTGCAATGACATTCATTTCCTGGAGTCTTTTTCAAACGTGCCGTTACCTGAAAAGGTAATAAATGAAGGGAATAAAATTTGATTTTTGTCCCTGTAAGGAGGACGAGTCCTGATGTTCTGGACAGACGGATTGGAGCACACACACACACACACATGTTACACAGGGTTATGGCCCCAATGACATTCATTTCCTGGAGTCTTTTTCAAACGTGCCGTTACCTGAAAAGGTAATAAATGAAGGGAATAAAATGTGATTTTTGTCCCTGTAAGGAGGACGAGTCCTGATGTTCTGGACAGACGGATTGGCACACACACACACACACACACACACACAAAGGTTATTGTTTGTTATTTTTGTTTGTTTGCACAGCAGCCCTAATCCTAACTCTAATCTTATTCTTACTTTAACTTTAAAGTGAATCTAATTCTGATCCTTTTTCTCCAAACGTGTTCTTAAAAAAAAAAAACTCTCTCAGTTTTTACCTGTAAAGTGCCGTAAAGACGGTCTGAGTTTAGGGTTTTAGTCAAAAACTAACTAGTAATAAAATCCATCTCATCAAAAAGTACAAACACACACACACACACAGGACGTGTGTGTGTGTGTGTGTGTGTTCTCATCAGCGTCCTCCTCCCACGTTGTCTTTATTTGGCGAAAAACAATTCATCAGACAAAGGTCAATCTTCACCCTCCACACACACACACTCCCACTCACACACTCTGTGTATATATATATATATATATATGTGAGTGAAGGTAGAGTTACAGGTTGAAGTGTGTTCGTGGCTCCTCTCCGACCTGTTACCACATCAACCCACGGCCTCTCTTTAATGGACATCTGTTTATGACCACGGTCCACTGCTGCAATGACCACGGTCCACTGCTGCACCGTCACACATCGAGTGGCTCGGCCCGACCGTGAGCTCGTTGTCCTTGGACGGGTTTTCAAAGTCTCTGAATCGAATTACAATGAACAGAACGGCGATGATGTTTTTTTTTTTTTTTTTTTTTTTTTTTCAAAAAGGGCGCATTCGCTACTGTCGCTCTGTAGTGTCCACTGTTAGCAACGAGCTAACTCCCGTCGGTGAGAGACCTGTCCGTCATCATCTGCAAACAGAGGTTTGCTTTATGCTTTATTAATATTTATCCAGAGGAGCCGTGCATTCCCTGTTGCTATGGCAACTAAACAACATGAATTATTGATATAAAACAATGTGACCTTTTTCCAACGTGACAGCATGTAGCCAGATCTAGTTTTGCCAGGTAATTAGCACTACCTTCGCAAACTACACGGGTGTCAACTCTGGCAGATGCAAAAAAAAAACACAATGTTTTTCTTGGCCCCGTTAACAGACAATTCTCATTTACTGCAAAACAGCCCCTGGTTAACGTATCATATAAACACAGCCGTTAACGCCCACATAAAAAATATTGATTAAAAAAAAACAAAACAATAAAAGTAAACTTGTGAAAGAAACAACACAAAAGGAGGTGAAACATTTTTTTTTTCAACCAGTCAGATTCAAAAGCCGTGGCCTTGACTATACGCGAGGACGATGAGTCACAAAGACGGAGACCGACATGCGTACGAAGCCGTCGGAGCAGAGAGGAGCTTTCACTAAAACTGCTGCCGAGTTTTTTTTTTTTTTCAACAGACATCAATGAGTGCAGAATATCTGTTAGTGCAGAATGTGGCGACTCTTCCAGATTCAGCCTCATGTATAAAACATTTAATAGTCATGACATGTACGTATCAGAAGTCCTGCTCTGCTGACACTTCATACTGTAGCGCATGCATAATACGTCGAGGAGGAGGCAACGCTTTTCATTCTTATAAAATATAGAGTCTGGGAAAGAAAAAAAAATCTTTTTATTCATGCTGAGGATGTTGGTCATGTCATGTAGCTGCATATTTTTCTGGGAGTAGTTTATCCCCACCCAAAAAAAAGAAAAGAAAAAAAAAAAAAGCTTTTAACGGTGACCTTTATTGTCAAACGGAGAAGTGTTACTCTGGGAACGCACGATATATTCCATGGAAATCACTCGGCCGTGCACAGGGATTGATATCAACAACCCTTTGCGAATTGAAACGACACCTTATTGCCTGTGTGTAAATAAAATAGCAGGATAAAGAAGATGAGCTTTAATTCAAACTGCCACTTCCCTCCAGCTCCTGCAGGGCGCCGGGAAAATTTTTTTCCCCTTAAAACAAAGAAAGAGACCAAAGAAATCACACTGTTATAAATAATCCAAAACCTGGATTTTATTGTTAATAAAATCCTCCAGTTCATAGAGCGAACCTCACATCCCTCAGAGAGCCGCTTTAATATCCTCATAATTTAATATCCTCAGTTGGATTCTTTTTTATCTCTGTCTGCGGCAGCAGCCTGCGACTGGCATCCGCTGACGGCGAGCTGGCGTTCAGTGTCGATCCTGAATAACTCCGTATCTCACGACTATGATGGGAATCTACTTTAATCTGTTTTTGTTTGTCAAGAGTCTGCGTAATGAACCCGTTCTTCCCCCATTTGACTCTCAGTTAAAATCTGCATGGTTTACAAACACGCTCGGTCGACACCCCCACGACCCCCACGACTTGATGGGGTTTTAATTTCTGCACGAGATTATTTGCCCCTAACAGTGTTTGTGTGAACAATAAGACTGCAGCTGTAAGTTAAGGTGTTAATGTGGTTATTAGCCCCAGGCGGCGATGAAGAGGACGGACGGACGGACGGACGGACCATGAAGGGAGATGACACTTTAGCTTAGCTGCTAAGTCAGATCAAAGTTGGATGAATATCTTACTCTGGTTTCCTCTGTTTCACTTTAGTGGTTTCACCTTTATGGTCTGAGCTGATCTACAGCTCTAGACCCTGTGTTGGTGAGTTGAATGGATGGATAAAGAAAGGGAGAGAGAGAGAGAGAGAGAGAGATCAGGCTTGTTCACTTTTCAAGGTGAGGCACCGCGGGCGAAAACATCCAGTTTTATGCACCACTCAGTCGTAACGTTTTGGGCAGTTTTTGCTTCGAAAAACAATTTCCTTTTGACTTCTAAAGAGGCAGATAAAAAAATTTACTGTAACTGTATCTTCACACTGTTTGAACATGCTAAGGTAATCCAGAGTGAGTCCAGATTAACCTGATCTCAAATCAGCGATTAATTAGAGACACGTTGTTTTATGCTAATGCTACAAAGCTAACCACTAGCCTGGTGCTGGTGGTAAAATACACAGTCAGGTGAATATTTCTACTGCGTACGGTTTACCTTCAGGAGGTAAAGACGACAGTAATCATCAGGTTTCACGAAGGTCCTGTGAATTATTTTTTTTAAAACCAGCCTCTGTGTGACTCCACTTAAAGCTTTTTAGGTCAGTGTCGGGAAAAAAAAGAAAGAAAGAAAGGTGTTTCAATCAATTCTTCACTTTCACTTTGAAGGTCTGAGCTTATTTGGGGATAAAAAAAAAAAAACACCATCATGACACTTCCTTTCCTGCCAGGCTGAGTAAATAACCAGTTTCTTTTTAAGAGTTGTGTCGGATTTTGGTTGTTGAAAGGTTGAAACGTATCAATGTCAAAAATGACGACGGTGCAGAACGAGACGTAAGATCAAATACACGACAACTGGTTTGAATGTTTCCATAATAAAATGAATCTCTATCGCGATACGTTCTTTTTTATTCCGAGGAGTCCCTGAAGTACCCTCACCAACCACGTGAACGCAGCTCGGTGTTATTTCTTCAGACAGAATTCAACCCACAGCACTAACATTGTGATAAGTATGGCTCCACTGAGGAAAAGTATAAACCGATGCCCAAGAGACTTGCCCTGACAAATCAAAAATGATTACAGAGAGCGCCATCATCAGTCAGGAACACCGTCAAACCGCTGCTGGTGTCCAATGGTATTTCTCTCTCTCCCCCGTGATGCCCCTCTCAGCACTAAGGGCCAGGATCCGTCCCCTCACACTGTGACATCTATCTCATTAGATCACAGAACAGAGCTCTAAACATCTCTCTGACTCCACCAGCCAATAAGGTGTTCAGCAGAGCAGGCGCCGCGCCGCGCCGCGCCGCTCAGCTCAGCTCAGCTCACATCCCAGATGTCGAAAAGCGTTGTCGCTCTATTAATGGGAGACAACAGCATGTTCAGTGATTAAGTCGGGTAATGGTGAGTGACTGCCTCTGGAGGGTCGGTGCTGTTTGTCAGCGGTGGACACAGACAGACCTTCATCCCGCCGCTTTTCACGTGTCCCACCTGAGTACAAGCGGCGGCGGGGGGGGCCCGGCCCCCGCCCCCCCCCCCAGATGAAGGCGGTGGTTTAGGGATAAGAGGGATGTTCATTTCTTCATTTTCTGACTTTAGGCACCGCTACGCTCTGGATCCTCTCGGGGGACGGTAAAGCCCGTATTAGAGCAGCGATGAGCACAGATCTGGGCTGCTAATGAAATAAGAGCCGTTAGGAGCTCACACTGACTCCTAGAGGAGATGTTTTTCTCAGACTGTAGCTGTGAATGCTGATTTTATCCTTGCAAAACAAACAAGGTTAGTGATTTGTGCTGTAACAAAAAGTTGGACTCTCACCCATCCTCCCCCACACTCTGTTCTTTAAATTACTTTTTTCTTCTTTTTTAAATGTTGTTGAGGCTAAATTAAAAAAATGTTGTTGAGGCTAAATTCATCCTAAAACTCGGAAATTTGGAGAAAAAAAAAACTTAGTACGGAAAAATCTTGCATCAGAAATCTCCTGAATGCGAAGCCGAGCGAGGATAACGACGTCCATGTTTATTTCAAATCAACAATTTCTTAGTCTGACTTAATTACAAAAATGTCAGATTTGTTCTGCGTGGAATGTTTTAACTTTAATTTTCCATTTTCGTCGCCCTTTGTTCCGGCGTGTTTCCCTGGACCGTCACCGTCCTCAGACCGCTCATTATCTCCACAAACCCATTTCCTCTCGGCGGCCGTGTTACTCTCTGCTCCTTTAATTCTCCTCAGCAGATTTGATCTTTTTCTTCCCAGACTGGTCCGTCTTCAGACGACTCTAATAAACTTCTTACGGAGTTCATTCAAGCGAGAAAAGTAGATTTCTGTACCGGACAGTCCTAAAGTAAATAAACATCATCTGTGTCCAGCTCTGGGCTCTGGTTCTTCTCTGCTCTTGGTCGCCTTAATCCAGGAACTGGTGCCAATCTCAGTAGTCTTTAATCTGGACCATTAACACTCGACAACACTCGAATCCATGGTCATTTGAAATGTCCAATTCACCAGATTTTTTTTCTTTCTAGACATCCCTGACAAAGTCTGGATGCATTTTATAAAATACCTTATTAATATTTATTTACTCGTATCTTTTTACAGATTAAATCTCTTTAGGATTTAATTCAAACCATCTTGATCTGGTTGAAAGGGAAATTGAAAAAAAACAACAACAAAAATAATTCAGGTGGCGTTCTTATTGGTGAATTCCTGGGCGGTCGTCTTTGGCATCAGGTCACAACCTGCCACTTTGTCTGGTCTATGGAATGACATGACCTTCTTTTTAAGTGTTCTTTCAATTCTGTTCTTCTTTGAAAAGTTAAAAAAAAAAAAAAAAGATCTGATGCAGCTGGAAACCATCCTGCCTCAGTAATTAGATTTCCACTAAATGTTCTGAAAGAAAATTGTATTTTTTCTTTCTTTCAATCATGTGCAAGTTTAAATCTGACCACATCATCAGTAACTCTTCCACTGGACCACCGTACTCCCAATGGGAAAAGTGGACAAACAGTGTAACTGCAGTTTAAAGACATGGAATACTGTTTGGTTTTTTGTACAATTTTCTCATATTTGGTTCAAATCTTTTTGTGTCCTAAAGCGATCAGGAGTAAAAAAAACAAAAAAAACAAAACGATATCATATCGTTTCAGATTATATAAAAATCTGCCACAGGTCTTCACTGCACGTCACGTTCTTCACGCTCTGATGCCTTGCTCAGCAACCCTCCCATCCTTCCCCTCCTCTGAGGTCCAGCCTTCTGTTCACTGGTACTCTTTGGTTCCCACTGCACGCTCCACGTTGGGCTGCCAACAGCTCCTCAGCTCCCGCTGTAGCTTCCTGTGTTGGATTTAGGCCCGCCTTTTTTTTTTCTTTTTTTCTTTTTTTTCAAGCTTAAATAATGCACACGTCTCTGTTTCTGAAAGAAAAGCAGACTTTTACCTGGAGTCCTCTCCGTCTCATCCATGCAGGCAGTCGCCAGCACTATCTGCTGTTTTATTTACCAGTCTCCTGAATTATTCAGGACAATTTAGCCATGCTTCAGTCGGTCGGAGAAAATGACAAGGCATATTAGAAGCCAGGATGCCCTCGAAAACCTGATGAATAATACACCGTAAGAGGAATTAATCTCTTTATATAAACATTAGTATGATTCATTTAGACCATCCGCCCTGGGCCACATCAGCCAGTGTGACTTGTGGCTGTTGTCTCCATCTCTATGTGTGTCACACATCCATAAGAGGAAGTAAAGCCCGAGGAGCCGCAGCGTTTGATAAGAGCAGGAACCAACGGCGTGCTGCAAACACCATAGTTATTTTCAGTGCTGTTTCTGTGCATCAGGCACCAGGTGAACTCACTCAGTCAACGACGTACGTCGTGTCTTAAATCTTCAGCTCTCGTTTGCTCTGATTTAAATGCATGCACTGGGATCAGATCCTTCTCTGTTTTATTATTTCAGGTAAAAAGATGAATATTTTATTACACGCCTCCTCGCTGTGAATACAAAGTCTCCTCCCAGTGGCTAAAAATGTACTGCGTTCTTCCCAGCTCCATGGGAAGAACGCTCCATCTGTCACTCCGTGAGAGCAGGATGGGAAGATTTCTCTGAGCTGATTGTTCCCTGATAAATATGTCATCGACTGCTCGGCCCTTCCTTCTCTGCCGTCCCGTTCGTTTAGCCTGTAATTGATTGCTTGCTCTTCCACAGCGTGTGAATTCAATATAACAATTTGGGGATTTTGCAGAACTCTCCAAAACAGTGTTGTTGACCTCAGTTCTCGCAGCACCGACACAGAACCCGGACCCGGTTCTACGCTTTTTACTGAGTCCACCAGTTAAACAACTGCCGCGTCTCCAACAAGCCTGGACTCTGTACATGTTGCTGCTTGTCTGTGCGGAGGAAACACACACACAGGCTGCTATAAATAGACCCCCGGTCTACCCCTGAGCTTTGTGGGTCACTGACTGCCTCAATCGATCTCTGGAAATTACATGGAATAAAAAAGCCTTTGCAGAGACGACGTCTGCTTCTGAGCTCAGAAATGAAAAAATGAAAAAATAGTCTTCGCACAGATGAAGGCAGACAAAATGGGACAACAATGTCATCGTTTCTGATTTAAAGCCTCTCTCTCTCCCTCTCTCTCTCTCTCTCTCTCTCTCTCTCTCTCTCTCTCTCTCTCTCTCTCTCTCTCTCTCTCTCTCTCTCTCTCTCTCTCTCTCTCTCTCTCTCTCTCTCTCTCTCTCTCTCTCTCTCTCTCTCTCTCTCTCTCTCTCTCTCTCTCTCTCTCTCTCTCTCTCTCTCTCTCTCTCTCTCTCTCTCTCTCTCTCTCTCTCTCTCTCTCTCAGATTGATTTATTCAGCACTAAAAGCATATTGTCCCTGGGCTGCCCACGAGCACTCGTCTCCGAGCGCCCAGGGAGAGCTCCTCTGGAGTGGAGCACTTTCAAGGGTGAGCCGACAGCGGGTCGAAGGTCAGTGGTGACAAAATGTAACGTCCAATCAAGGGGCAGCGGGGTGAAATGTCAACAGAGCGACCTTGGTGATATCATGCAGAATCATAATTTCACTTTGCAGCGTGGAACCAGAGTGCTGAGCTGGTAGAAAGGCCCAGAGCTCGGAGTGGCCCCTCTGGGACCCCGGGGGAAATAGGATTGGCTGCAGTGCATACATCAAAGTAATCTGAGAGGCCACAGATATTTATGATTGACACAATCTTCTTAGCGGTCTCCCTGCAGGTCCACAGAGAAACCGTCTTCTCTGCTGCCAGGCAGGGAGCTGAGCTTTTGTTGTGTTTCCTTCAGTCACGTCAACGTCGAGAGCGGCTGCAAAAACTTTCCAGGGAGAATGTCCACGACCCACAAACCTTCCAGGTCGTGTCTGACACAAAGGGGCGGAGTTATTTTGCTCTGTTTTTGGCTGCAGATGTTAGATTTATATATATCGTTTAAAACACCAAAAAAAATAAAGATCAAATCGCGGGGTCGACTTATATGAGCATAAATACCTGCAACATCATTTTCCATCGATCGCATCATCACCGCTAATAAACACAGAGTCGAACGTGTGGTCAAAAACATCATTACAAATCAATCCACACAATCTTCAACTGATATTTAATAATTATTTTGCAAAAACAATCACGTCTATTTTGAAATCTGCCACAAACGAACGGCGGAAATCTTTGAAAGCTATTTTATTCAGCACAAAATGTGCCTTTAATTTAAGCGTAAAATGTTTTTGTTTTTTCTTTTAGAAGAGCTGCAGGAACGTTCACACACGTTATATTTGACCATCTGTCTGAAAATCTCACTCGGAAGCAACATGGCCGCAGGTTTTTAAAGACCTTAAAACATTGCGACTCCACGTGTTATTGTTATTACATGTTATTTGACTAACGACAAATGTAAAAAACATTTCTCGGGGGAGAAGGGAATCTCCTCTGGATTCAACCAGGAGATCGCAAAGGCCATGTTGGTAGATCATGAGCGATTAAAAAAAAAACAACGTATTACTCTGTATTTGAGATAAAAAAAACAAAACAACGTATTACTCTGTATTTGAGATACGCACAGGAATGACAGAAAAAAATATTTTAAACTGCTCTGTTCCGTCTGTCATTAATGGAAAATGATTTCAGACAAAACCTCCGAGGTTTAACTTGTTGGTTTTCTGAAGCTCTGACCGTTTCATCCTCAGCCAAAGACTCTTGAAGGAGTGGATTCCTACACTTTTAATACTAGAAGTTCATAAAAGTCAAGAGAAGAAAAAATAAGAAGTTCTATATGTGATGTTGGATTTGGGATCACAACAAACCGTTTTTGACACGTAACACGTCCCGCTGTGCAAACACGACGGGGAAACAGACAAAGCACCTTTCTTGGCTGCAGGCATTTGGCTGAAAATGACAGAAGGAATTTCTAAACTGGGCTTCAAATCCAAATGGAAACAAAGCCTGTGAGAAGTGTTGCATGCGAGGAGCGGCGAGGCGTGGAAATCAGCGGAGATTACGAGGGCTTCTCGTTTTATCATCCTGTGTTTACAAGGAGACGGGGACTTATTTTGCGAGATTGAAGGGCATTAGAACAGACAGAGCTGATAGGCACGGTGGAAGTATACACGGGGGCGCTCGTTTACGCTCAAACAATTGACCAGCCACGGGATAATAGAGCGAGAGCCGGAGGTTCTCCTCGCTGGAAAATGGGGTCGTTTTGTGAGAAGTGAACATTTTGTGAATTGTTTTTTTTTTTTCTACCAACTTGTCAAGGAAATTAATTTTACTGTTCAATTAATCTTGTTTAATGTGTTTCTCCTTTTGTTTCGTCGGCTGTTTGTCCGACCAGAATTTTAACGCTGTGACAGAGGTCAGAGGACAGAGGTCAGAGGTCAGAGACCTGATATCTGTCCTGTAGCCACTGTTTCATTTATAATAATTGCAGCTAAACGCTGCGGTAACTGCATGGCTACTGCTGCCACCTTCAGGGCAACGTCAGTGTTCGAGTTCCAATACAAAAAAACTTTTTGTTTAATTAAAATTTTAATATAAATATTCAACACTGTGTTATACGACAGTGTTGATTGGTATTGAAATTGAAATTTAAAAAATTGCCTCAAGGACTAAATTCAATTATTATTAACATCTAGTCGAAGGCCAGATGTGGAGATTGTCAGGCCAGAAGTTGCCTCCCAAGCCAGGGGTTTGTCACACCTGTGTTGTGGGTCAAACCAGAGTAAAACTTTTTTTGTGCTTTTTTTATTTATCCAACACCATTACAAGACTTTTCCTTTATCTATTTCCTGCTTTTTATTAATGTAATTACAGCGTGTAAACTGAAAAGGCCAACTAACGCCACGAGGCCCTTTTTTTTTCCTCCAGCAGCTTCATTAGGTTTGTGTCTGACGACAGGGAAATGTGACAGATAGCCCGTGGCTAACGTATCTTGGTGTGACAAGTCACAAAAACACGTTCAGAGAATATCCACGCCCTGAAACCACAAGGACAAGAAACCGCAGCGTCTGAGGTCGAGCTGCTGAGGATCTGTGATGGGTTCAGGAAGTAACGGACGTGTGTCATGAACTACGAAGATATTTTTGGGGAATTGGGGGAAAAAAAACTAGAAGAAAATGTGGAAATGTAACCTTGTAAAATCATTGTATTAGCTACACAAGATTCCGAGGGAAAAACGTGTTCTGTTTTTAAAAAGGTTGGACAAAATTTTAGTTTATTTTAGTTTATTTTTAAAAGGAACATTAGAAAAGCTGCTTCAAGTGTTCTGTTTTTTAAAATGTTGGACAAAATTTTAGTTTATTTTTAAAAGGAACATTGTTGTGATAAAAAGTGTAAATTTTTAGTCTTTTTATTTAGGTTTAATGTTTAACATCCATCACAGATCTAAATGTTAAAAATGTTTTTTTCTTTTTTTTCTACTTTTTTTCATACACACCCAATGTAATTTGTAGGGTTTTTTTTCTATTTGTTTAAAAAACTATTCACCTTGAAAATTCCAATCTTCTCAAATCTTCGGACTATCCCTTTATTTAAAGCCACAACTGAGAATCTCTGCACTTTTTGACAACGTTATTACACTAATTAGCTGAACTTTATTTCTGTGCTGTTCCAGTGTGTGATGCAGCTACAGACGGTCGTGGTCAGTGACTGTAGAGATGGTTCTGTCAGTTCTGACCTGGATCAAAAAAAAAAATG
>NC_024311.1:17323856-17326597 GCF_000523025.1 Cynoglossus semilaevis | reverse complement strand
TTTGTTTGTTTTTTTGTTTGTTTGTTTGTTTTTTCACAGCCCAGTACAAGTGTCTCTCCACAGCAGGTTCGTCTGATGTTGGAACGCTGCTGTTGCTCCTTGTGTTACGATACTTAACTTGTATGACAAAAAAAAAAAATCCTCATGAAACACAACACCTCCCCGGGTGTTTCTGCTGCACGCAGGGAACGATAGTCAAATAAGGACAACTGTTTATTAGATTAGTCGCGATTATTCGTGACCGATCAGGATAAATAACATTCCCTGAATGTGATGAAAGCTGCGTACTGGGAAGACAAAGGACGGGATTGATACGGAATGTTGAGCCTAACTGACTTAAAAACTCCGTCCTCAACAGTTCTGATCGGTCTACAGACCACTGACGGCTCTGGGGAGACTTAAATGTTTTCTCTCAGTCTGTGTACTGACTGTAATGGAGCCTTGAAAAGTGGACGGCGGGGGTGGAATCATTGCCTACGTGTTAAAAATTCCATCCAAATAATTTTCATCTAATCAATAATCGCACACTCTAATGATCAAACATATTTATTAATGTGGTTCGTACATGACGGTACGAGTGTGAGGTCTGTTCGTTCCCTGGTCTTGCGATGTCTCTGTCATTAGTCTCACTGGTGCCACCTGGTGCCCTGCGTATATATGCACCTCTTTCCTTCACTCTGTCCTGATTGGATCGTTTTGTGTGTGTGTTCCTGGTTGGTCCATGTCTGGTTGTTTTTGTCTGGTATCACATCTGGTCCACCATGTCCACAGGTAACACGAACAAATCAAACCCGTTCCTCTGACCAGCTCTTTAGCGACGACGTCCAGATCACCGTTTTCCACTCGTCTCCGTCAGCTGTGGTGGACGTGCTGCAGCAGGACAACAGCAGGAAAGGTGTTTTTGTCCTGACTGATTGTTATTTTCCTCCTCCTCTTCAGTTATCTGTTAATTCTCCATCTACGACAGACGTCGGTTGGAAAACCGCTCGCATGCTTTGCACGACAGCGGCTCCTTGGCAACCTGTTATTCACTGCTGAGTCACGCATCATGGGCTGTGAAGCTTATTCAACAGCTCCGGCGCTGGAGCACGTCGGACCGTCTCCTCATTAGTGAACACCGTGAAGGGAGCCGAACAGGAAGTGTCTGGAACATCGGGAGGTCAAGTTCAAAGGGTTAGAGAAAAGGAGAGTTTCCAACTTAGTTAGCTGGAAAGCTTCTTCTTCTTCTTCTTCTTCTTTTTTTTTTTCTAATGTACCCGAGGCACTTCAACAATCCAGGTGCAGAGCGTGTCTGTCTTTTTCCCACTGGCTAAATATTGACTAAGCGTGGAAGCAGCAGATGGGCTGAAAGGTGAATGCAGGCTGTGCTGGAAGGAAGGGGAAAGTGTGCGACTGACATCTGGTCCTCCTGTGCCCAGTGGAGCCGGTCGCTACATCAAGCTGCCTCATTAGAACTAGCTGGGGCTTTGGGGGCATTCTGCCACTCAAGCCGCTGCTCTTTAGTTCTCTCCATAAAATCCCTTATTTACCTCAGTGCCAGGACTCAAGGACCACATAATGTGTGGTGTCAGCGAGTTTTATACGTCCCATAGCCTCCCCGGTTCTGCAGGGGTCACATATTTACACCGGGGAGGATTCCAATTTGCCAGGAGAAAGCCGTGATGCGATTGCCGTCCAAAATGTCTGCAGTCCACTCACAGCTGGCCTTCAATAAAAACCTCCTGACCGCTGAAATGTGGCTTATGCTTCGTCCAACTGACACTAAAAGATGGAAAATGGTCTTCGCTTCCACATTCTGCATAATGGCTTCAATGCTATATGTTAGCCTAGCTCTCCAAGGATTTCAAGTTAACAAGTGTGTGTGTTTCAGACGGGGTGGATCACATGTTAGAAATGTCAAATAACATCCAGTCTTCAATTCAATTCATGACAAATCTATTCCATTAATGACATGATCCCAACCTCTAAAACAGTGGTTATCAACTCCTGGTCCAGGGGTCACATTTGGCCCACAAACTTCTCACAATTGGGCCGTGCCTGGATGTCAATAATGATTCAATATTTTTTTTCAATCATTAAATTATTGCAAAAAAGATATATTTCTATATATAATAAACACAAATTAATTTATCTGACATATCAATTTGTATTGAATATTGAATACAAATATTGCCCTCCCATTAAACTGTAGCTCTGCCCCCCCCTCCCCCCCATCCTCCTCCCCCAGCACTGAATTTGAAACCCCTGCTTTAAAACAAAAGCCAAACGTTAGGTCTGTGTGTTTTCCACTTCCTGTCTTGTCCTCTGGGTGGCGTTAGTTAGTGTGATCACATTCATCTGTGTCTCTGATCATTAGTCTTTGACTGGTGTCACCTGGTGTCACCTGGTGTCACCTGGTGTCACCTGGATCTGTTTGTAGTTGAACTACATTCTTGTAGTTCTTGCCTTGTTAGTTATTATTCTTCAAACGTCTGTGGTTTTAGTCATAATTATAAACTAAATAACAAACTCACAGATCTTATCCTGCAACGATAACCTGGCAGAGAATCAAAAGCTCCTCGAGTTGCTGACAGAACGGACGACGGCCAGTGGTTAGAGATGAACAGATCGTGGATTGCGATGATTGTAAGACGTATAACCACTGATATCCACTCGGTGAGTGAAGAGTCACATTTATCTCTGATGGCTGTGAAGAGTGCTCATCTCAGCCTGAGAGCCTGTGACCCTCTCTTCCTCCCTCT
>NC_024311.1:17290312-17323843 GCF_000523025.1 Cynoglossus semilaevis | reverse complement strand
GCTCTGGTTCAGCGTCAACTAATTCCTCCTCGGGGCAACAATCACGTGCAGCACAGCATTCTCATCACGGAGGGCAGTTTGGATTTCCACACCGTGCTAAATGGCCATATGATAAATATTATAGCCCACGACACGAGCTGTGTTCCTCAGTCAGTGCCCGGTCGCACGGAGGGCTGCCGCACAGGATCTCATCCCCACTCCCTCCTGAGCCCATCAATCCGCAGCATGCACCGTAAATTGTCCAGAGCAAATACTGGAGAGTGGGACATGTAACGCTCTTAATCAAACTGTCAGAATTCAACCTGTGATTTAATTCTGTGGAACTTACTGGAACACCTCCTGAGCGTCTAATACAGCAGGTACACGGCGAACAGCAAAAGTCATTTTACTGTGTGCTTCAAAGTGCAATGAGAAGTTATTTTATAGACATGGAAGACGCAAGTGGACGCAATTTAAATCAAGTCTGTGCTACAACAAAAAAGAAAAAAGAAAATCAATGCAATAAAACCAGAGTCATATATAAATCATATCACTTTGTGTTTCCCACTGCGTCCAGCTGTTAATTCATCTTTGGACATTTGTAAAGTTTGCTGAACTGAGTGTTTATAGCAGTGGAATCCATTAGCAGTGCTTTATTGTTTATACTGTAGTGGCCAGAGAGATTTGTCAATATTTAGTATTAGTCAAGACACATTATAGTATTTTAATTCACCTCCAAACTCCAGATTTACTCTTGAGCCAAAATCCTAATTATTTTTCCTCCTGGAATATAAACGGGCACAACTGTAACTAATAGTTGGTTTAGTCAGAAAATCCATGTCCCTGAAACTCATCTCCTCCTCCCTCTGTATTATTGAATCCTCAAAAACAAAAAATCTAATTTTAGGTTTCATCTAAATCAGTTTCTTCCACTATTCTACTTTCAGACAATTAGAGGCAGGTAATAATAGAACAAAACTTTTCATTTAAAAAAAAAACAAAAAAAACTGACTCCGTGGCTGCAGTGCTTTTATGTCAGTGTAAAACAGAGCCGATCAATAATGCAGCAGGAACGACTCTGAAACCGTGCCAGCTCAGAAAGCGTAACACTCTGAGCGTGACGGCCTGCTAAATTTAAATCACAACAATGTAGAAAGAATGACTTAACAATGTCTTTTAACAAACTTGTGTGTTTGATCATGTGACTGGAAGAAACGTCTCTAAAGCTGTGACTGTTCCCAGACTTTTTTTTTTACTTCGCTGAACAATGTTTAAAACTTGAACTTACCTGATCTACCAGCTGTCACTTTGTGATCGACTGGTAGATGTACTGTCAGGATCTAATTAACTGTGACCCTTTGTGATCGATTGGTAGATCCTGATCTACTTTATTGGCTTAAGGCAGGGATGTCAAACTCATTGTAGTTCATGGAATCATTAAACCGAGACGTCAAGCGGGTCAGACCGGTACTGTCAGGATCTAATTAACTGTGACTAATGATAGGTGAATGTTTTTTGTTGTTGTTTCTTTTGTCTTCATACAAACAAGTATAACTAAATTAGATATTTATTATAAGATGTATATGAATTATGAATATAATGTTACAAAAAGGGATAGTCTGGGACAGTAGACTCACTGCGTGCCACTGTAAACTTAAACTTAAACTTAAACTTAACAGGGCGTTCTCTGTAAACACTCTAATTGTGGTTGAGGTGAAGCTGCTCCTGCAGGCCAGATGAAGGACAACTGAGGGGTTTTTTTTTTTTTTGGTGTTCCTCCAGGATGTGCACCGTTAGCAGCCGCACGTCGCTCGGCTGCCTCACTGTTGTTGTGCTACACGTTTGTAATTCAGTGTAAACGCCGAAAACACGTCACGCCTGTCATGCACCTTTTTTCTTGGACGTGCGAACGGCGCCACTGAAGCAGCAGCTTCTCGCCTGCGTTAACGGAGAAGTTTCTCTGACGTTCCTCGCAGCAAAGTTAATCATTTACAACAGTTTCTCCTGGAACAAACGCGTTAAATTGAGATGAACGATGTTTGAATTGTCAAATATCTTTATCTTTCTTTTCACACAGTTGAACGTGGACGAGCGCGTCAAAGTCGGGCGACTGACAGACGGTTATCTTTAGTGTGAGAGGAAAATATAACTGTAGAAAACTGATGACAACAACAACAACAACAACAACGCAATCACATTCCTGTCAACACACTGACATGGACTGTGTTGTTTTGTTGGTTTTTTTTCTCCATTTAATTCTTCCGTGGTGCTAAGACGCATCCAGGCACTATATTAACAAGCACAGGGTTCCTGCCTGATGGAATATTGATAAAACGTTTTTTTTTTTGTTTTGTTTGCTCCACATTGCTCTGAGAGTTGATGGCTCACTGCACTAAATCATAAAGCCCACTTGGGCGTACTGTGGAGTCAATAACCAGTTCTCTTTCTATTCTGGGAGTGCGTTTGGTTTATGGGAGGTCGTCCAATGAAGCAACACATTGTGTTCAAAGACTCACAAACTCCCACAGCACCTCGGCTGCGTGGCGTAGTTTGTTCTTCGTGCAGGGTTGTCCATGCAGACCTGCTTAACTACGTCCCTCTCCACCACCACCAGGCCAGGATTTATTTTTGGTTGTCAGTGTCTCACGGTGTCTCTCGGTGGCTCCTGGACAATTCTGCTAAATGTTGCTAAATAAAGTGTTCCTGCCACTGACACCTGCTGTCTGAATGCTTACGCTTTAAAAGACACAACATCCGTATCAGCAAAAAGACGGGGGATATTCTATAACGGTTACTGTAGATTCTGGTGTTCCTCTGTCAGAGCGGCTGACACGTAGCCTCCGCGTGAATGAAATGTTTTTCTCTTCCTGGTGACAGGTGTATAGGACATGACGCTGCTGTGCAGCTGCAGCAGCAGCAGCAGCAGCAGCAACGGCAGCAGCAGCACCGAAGGGTGAGGGAAGGAGACAACCTGCCAGAGGAGGCAGCGATGCCAAGAGCTACTGTATCATGACAAAAGCTTGCTCTCTCTCTCTCTCTCTCCTCTATGAATTATACACAATGTCTTGAAATCCTAACAGTGGTGTTTGTGAATGTTTTAAATGTCCCCTCAGTGAACTGCTGTGCTCATTCCAGTGGACAAACATCCACGAGGACAGAACATTTTCCTGGGATGCGATGCCGAGATTGGAAACCCTGGAGACTCCCTACATTATGGATGATGATGATGATGATGATGATGATGATGATGCACTCTGCACTAATTCTTTGTACAGATAGAAGCTCCACCTTAGCAAGTGACACATTATTCATGAGAAAGTGAGCATTAAATCGGCCTGCGTGTCTAAATGTCACCGTGACGTAACGAAACTTGCTGCGGTGGGAACAGAAGTTGAAAAATTTCAGGTTTTCACCACACGTACGTCAAACCGCGGGACAGACGGAGACATATTCATCCTGTCTCTGTCATGACAACAGTGTTACACAGAAGCTTTGATCAATGTCACATGTTTGGCCTGACTGATATTTGAGATATCAGCTCTGTTGCTAGCGGAGGAGCAGAATGGGCGGCCATGATGCGTGTATTTATAGAGTCATTCGAGACTAATTGGTAAATTGGTCTGATAATTGATTTGCTGTTGGGTTCAGTGTCGTCTGTCTCCACTTCACAGAGAGGCCTGAGCCATGTCTTGAAATAGCAGGGATGACAAGACGGGGAAAGTGAAGTCGATACTTTTCCTGAGTTCATGATCCTCCCATTAACAGCCCACAGTCTCCTGGAAAGTTTGGTCGAACGTAAACAATTAGATGTCGGAGTTACAGCTGAGTCTGACTGTTACTAGGTAGAACGACAAGGTCAAACAAGACATAACTGTGTGTAAAACTGTAATACGGATTTACGAAATAAATCACACGTAGTAAAAAAAAAAGACTCTCAGCAGTTGTTGAGGATCAGGTCTGGTTTGTTCTTTGTGACATGTTCTCATGTGACAATAAAGACGTGAACTCAAAAGACCCGTCAACTAGTTCCTAGAACAAAAGGACATTCTTTTACGAACCTGGGTGGATGACAGAACAAACAAGGGCGGATTGTTCTGTTCCAGGAAGTAAATCTAAACCGCCATAACCCTGTCAGCAACCATTATCTATTTTTACACAAAAACGGTGTTTCAGCTAATTTCCTTGTTCGTCTCAATCACCGGAATCATCCCATTACGAGACATGATGGGCGCAAATAAATCAGGGCTCTATGCAGAGCAGTATCCCACCTCGCGAGCTGGACTTCGCTCAGAGACATATCTCCTTCCTGGCTTCAGGTTGGAAATTCAATTACCTGCTGCTCTGGGTAGCCGCTTGCTGGGAGCGAATCACGGATCTGAGGTAAGGTTTAATGGATTTGAAATATAATTTAGCTCTGGCTTAGCTCCTCAGAGACAGGTCACCATTACCTATAACCACATTAGCGGTAATCAAAGGTTCTCCTGAATTTGTTATCTTGGCTCACAGCCGGCACCGTGAGTTTTCTTTTTTTTTTTTTTTTCTACTTTTAAATACATTAATAAGGAATGCTGTGCACAGACATGAAGTGTGGCATTAAAATAGGCCGAGTTGACAGTCGTGCTGGTGTGACTCCTCTGTGGGGGGTTTCTGTGTGTACTTTTAATTTATGTGGTATCCTGGGTGAGTGGAGTGACACTCAGACGTCCACGGGAAGACGTCCACATTAGCAGGCATCGGTTTTCAGCGGAGAGAGCGCCGCAATAAATACGACATGGCAGTTCGTTACTGTTGGCGGCGACGAGTGTCTGGCCGTCAATGAATTTTGACAACGGTGCAATCAGTGTCGCGACAATTACAGTCCATTAAACTCAATGCTTTAATTTATTATATTTATATTTAGAGCAGTGTCTGTTTTTAATTAGATTTAAAATGTCAGTTACATTCATGCGACAATTAAAACGTAAATCTGTTTGTTTGTCGACGTATCGTTGCTATGACCACACTGACATCCCACTTTAAGTGAGACAATTACACTCAGACAGTCAGACTCCAGGGGGAGTCCTAAGAACCATTTAAGGAGCGTGTTATGACAAAATGATATTCTGTGCCGTTATCCACCATTTGACTTGTACTGAAACTCACTGGACAAAGTCAGTGGAAAAACACAGAAACGACCAGCCTGACCTTCTGTGTGCTAGCCATTGATGGGAGATGGGCAACTCGCGCTCTCGTACAGACAAGTGCTTGTGTTGCCCTCTGTAA
Organism: Cynoglossus semilaevis; assembly: GCF_000523025.1. Taxonomy (NCBI): domain Eukaryota; kingdom Metazoa; phylum Chordata; class Actinopteri; order Pleuronectiformes; family Cynoglossidae; genus Cynoglossus; species Cynoglossus semilaevis. The sequence continues at coordinate 17,318,602 of NC_024311.1, read as the reverse complement.
GACCTGCGCCCCGGAGGTTCGATAACAACTTTTAATTAAACTCTCAATAAAACTCTTCAAAACGAACAACATTGTTCATTTTCTGTTTAATTCTTCATTCCAAGGTGACTGCTGACAAAATTGCCAAAAACAAGTGCCCGAATAATTATCAACTTGTATTGATTTAAGAAAATTATTTTTGTGAGAATTTCCCTCAAACAGAACTTGATTAGTTTCGTTCCTATTATGACGTGCAATGGCAAAACTGTTGTGTTTTTTAATCCATTTATATATATATGAAACTGAAAATAAACCTCAGCCGCAGTGCTGTTTTTAATGGTATATATATATATATATATTTTTTTTTAAATAACGCTGAAGTTTCAAGTCCAGAGATACATCTCCAGAAATACAAACATCGTTAATCTATTGACATCAGTTGCAAAAACGGAAACTTCCTGCTCTGTTGCTCTGACTCTTACTTTTTTTTTTCCTTACACCAACTTCCCTTTTTTCTCAATAGGCAGTGTCCTCCCCTCCCCTCCCGTCCTCCTCCCCCTCCCTTGTCCTCAGACACCTGTTATTAATTCCCTCCTGTTTAATCAGAGACCTGGGAGGTAGCAGCCGCTCCTCAGGCTGCAGGGATGACAAATGAATTGCCAAGCTAGAAAAATGGGCTCAAACTCATTCTCTCCTAGAATTTGTGTTCACATCCATGCATTGTTCCCATTCAAGGATAATGGATGACACAGGGGCCACTTCAAGGTGCAGCACGGAATTCCAATAAATAGTTAATTTTGCTAAAAGTCACTCCCTGGTACTTTGGTGGTTTGGGGGAAGCTCAGTGAATCCATTGTAAAAAAAAAAAAAAAAAAAGTCAGCAACATTAGAAAGTAAAAGATGAAGTCAGAGGAGCTCTGGGTAAATGGCTGAAGAAAAATGAATAAACCATCCCTGTTCTACAAAAAACTGAAATTGAAAAATGGAACAGGGAAAACCTGTAACTGTGTGGACTTTGTGTGTTTTAAACTGCAGACACCAAAAGACCACGGTCTTTATCACTTTGTTTTGGTTTACACAGATGTGTTTTTAATTGATTTAAAAAAGTAATAAAATCATATGATAGTGTGTCATTTAGCATTTAGGTTTATTTAAATACAATAATTGAATAGTAGAGTTTTTTTTTTCTAATTTTCTTTTATTTATCTCAAACATCAAGGCAGAATTGTTGAATTCTCCTCATGGGTGGTTTGATTCTGTTTTTTCTTTTTTTCCTGAGTCTGAATCAATCCTGTCCTTTGAATGACAATTTGGCAAAACGATTTACTTATGGTTGCATCATCAAACACCAGCTTCCTGAATCCTGGAGCTGTTACTCTTTAATGTGATATAATTGTGAGTGAAAGGAGGTAAAAATGTCCTCTTGTTAAGAGTAATTGAACAAAGAGGACATCTGAAGAAGGAGGTGATTTCTGCTCCTTCTGGGGAGGTGCAGACACAATTCAAACTGAGAACGACTCCCAGCTGCCTGCTTAGGCTTTCACACACACTGACACACACTCACACACACAAATCTTTAAAATAACGCTAGTTGCTCAGCTGTGCCTTTAACAAACGTCTGCTTTTTTTCTGTGAAATGTTAAAGTGTAGTGTTTGCACCCCGTATGACAGAGCAGATCTTTCCATCATATTTTCTTTTCTTTCATACATTCACTTGAGTCAGTTTTTCAAAATAAAATACTTCTGGGAGTCTAGTTTAAAATCACTTTACTTTTTTGCTTTTACTTGAGTAGATTGATGAAGAAGAAACAGAAACTCGTTATGTTACGCGTTACAGAGATACTGGATAAATCTTTAGCTATCCTGTATGTGTACTTTTATTTTGTCAGAGAGAGACTTCCGCCCAAGGCTCTACCGCGTGATTGTGTTTGACCAATAAAACGTAGCCCTTGCCGCGCAGTCCCACGTGACCATACTCAATCTCAGCGGCGGGACGGGTTAGCTTAGCGGCTACCGCGGTCGATATCCGCCGTGTTTGACAGCGAAAAAATGGTAGAATCAGCGGTCGACAATGCAGACGAAGACGAGGAGACACAACTCGGGACTCGTATTGAAAGGATGTTCAGTTTACAAACAATGCGAAACAGGAGTTACATCGTGCGGCGTCTCTTGTGGCTCCCAAAACAAACGGATATTTCAGCATTCAAAAACCCAACGTCTCACCTGAGGAAACATGTTGCGGTAAGTTTGACCTAAAATTGTTTGTTTGTTTGTTTTTAGTTATTTTGTAAATATTTATTTTATGTACTGTTTCATTGATTTGTATTTTTATTGAAGTACTTGAATTTACCTAAAGGTTAAAATATTAAAAGTACTTTTTTCTCTTACTCAAGTAATTATTTGGATGTCTGCTTTTTACTTTTACTTGAGTAATATTATTCTGAAGTAACAGTACTATTACTTGAGTACAATTGTATATCTCTGCTTTTCAGTATCTTGTGCGTTATCATCCATTGCTATGTGTTCATTTTTTTTAATATAAACTCATTCAAAAAAGTCATAAAGGTGTCAAATATTGTGATGGGTCACCATCGAGGTTCACAGCCTGTTGGAATGTATGCTCTGTCAATAACTTGATTTTCAAAAATGCATGAATTCCCAAAAAATAACATTAGATCAAGGGAGCAGAACGATTTTTTAAAAATCCTAACAACCTTTACTGTTTGGGGGAATATTGACGCATTTCTATCCTTTTATTTGATGGTGGATGTGATGTATTTTTTAAAGACACAGAATGGGTTCTTATCTTAACTAACAGCTATAGACAGAGTTTAAAAAACAAACATCACCGACTTGGGTTTCTCCCAAACACTGTGTTCTTTCATCAGAGGAACAAACTGCCAGGTAACTCCACACTGCCTGCTGTCAGAATTACACCTTCTCATCCATTTCAGTGGCCACAGATATAAATGAAAACAGGACAGGGATTTTTTTTCATGGTTCTGACAGAGAGAGGCTTTTCTTCAATTCAAAAACAGCCCACTCCATTTTCTCTCATCTAGTGGCTTCCTTACTGACAATGAGGTCAGACAATGTAAGAGTCAACAGTCTGCTTTGTGCCGTACTTCAAAGGACCGTTTTCATTCAGAGTCCCTTCTTCATCAACCCTTTTCTTCCTTCACCTCCTGACAGCCTGCTGTCCAGGATTAATAGACAATACAACCAAAGAAAATATGAAAATCTGAATTTGAAGTCATGTGGTGATATATAAAATACAAACGCAGCAGCAGTGTTGAGCAGCTTCCTGTTTCCTGCTGCTCTGACTTTACAGAAGAGAAGCTGCATTTCATCTCTCAGTGATGTCAGCCTTTGATGATCAAACTGTGACCCTCAGTGTCAATCATCAGGTGTGGTGGAGATCAGAAACTCTAAGACATTTCACTCTGATCTTCAGTGTCTCACTTTCTCTACACCGACGCTGTTGCAGTGAGTACAACGCATAAATCGCAGCCCAAAGGCCACGTATGGAATTACAATGAGGGGAGATGATTGGTATGAAGCGAAAAGTCGGAAACATTTGCTTAATTACACGAAATTCTTTCTTTTTAATGAGCAGCATATGGTCGCACCGAGATTTTTTATTTTAATGAGACTAAAGATCCAGGGAACCCTATTTAACATGATGTAACCAGGAACACAAATATTTGAGGGAATAAGATTGTTGTAACAGAAGGAAAGAGAAGAATAAGAAAAAATGAAGAAGGAGGAGGAGGAGGAGGAGGAGGAGGCAGCCCGTGGTCATAGGTGGTTTGTGGATTATAACAAGCGACGAGTGGGCAGGAGGGTAAGGTCAGTGAGACTCCTTATACTTTATCTATTTGATCCTTGTAGGAAGACAGCACCAGGCAGAAATGAGAAATAATCGTGGCCACGGGCTTTAAACAAATGATTACAGAGATGAAGAAATGTCTTAATGTTTGGACTCTAAGCAGAGAACTCTGAAGACATAATAAACCACCCAAGTGTCGGTCATTTGGACACTGCATTTATATGTAACACTGCTGAGTCTCCCAACATTCAATGTCCATCATAGAACAGACCAAAACAAAAGTGCAGTTTCTCACAATCCATTTAAACACACAGAGAACGTTGTGTCATCAACATGTAGAAATCTGCAGTTTCACCTTCAACCGCAGCCATGAACCGAACCGAGATTCAGACGGTGATTAAATGAATTAATGCATTTTATGAGAATGGAGACTGCAGATGAAAGACGCCGTCTGAACTCGGAGGACCGAGCCGAGGTTACTGTCCATGACATGTTATCCAACCCTTCTGCTAATGAAACACTGGCTGCTTTTAATGTGAATTAAGTACAGGCCATTCACTGTGTTTATTGCTCCTCACTCTGTGTCTGGAAATTCAAATCAGACCTTCACCGTGTGGGGGTGTGTGATGTACAAATGCAAATGTACCTGCACAAAAACAGGAGTTGGAGAAAATAGAATGGTTCCCTAGTTTTCCTTGAGGTCCTGTGGTACTGGTTTATCTGTAGCACTAAACCAGTGGAACCCAAATACCGGCCTGCGAGCCATAATTTGCGAACCGCAAACTGTCAGGCTATCAGCGAGAACCGCCCTTTTTTCCTTTGACTTTTGAAGTCATACTCATATCAATACCCTGCCACCGGTTTGATCCCCATCCCCAACCCCCGGACCTTGGAGTTGTCGTACCACGTCTTTGTGGTTCCTTTAAGATTTATATTTGAGCACACCTGCCCTAGACTACTTCCTCCTACGTTGTTGTGCCCTTGGCTCGGTTCAATCTAATCAGTTCATCTTGTTTGTTACAACATGTATTTGATGTGGTGTCCTTAAAGTCGTAAAGGTCCCAGTGTCTACAGACTGGTCTACGTCTTGTTTCAAAGGCTGCAGACTAATCACTTCCTCCACCTCTGGCTTCCTGTTCTTATGCTGCGGCCAGGCTTTTTTAAACCCCCCCCACTCTGCCCCGGCCACCCTGTCAGTTTCAAACAAAATGGATACAGCAGTGCATTAAAGTTTAATATCTTATTGTCTGTCCTATTTAAATGAATTCTCCAGGACTTGCTTTAACGGCATATACTGGAAATCAATTGAAAAGATTTCCTTTCATTACAAACCTCATGATGACACTGGGCTGTCACCAGATATTGATCCCCGAACACAAAGAGAGTCTTTTTACCCTCTCGTTCCATCTGTACTCTGCCTGTGTTTGTGCCCACAGCACATGTGGCATGTGTGCAAATACAGCACATGGAGAAGAACACACACACAGAGAGATCTAGCATCGTCGTGTGAATGAGGTTTATCATCCAATCAGTGAATTGGAGTGGGTATTAGTGGGATTATGTTCAGGTCTGGCTGTGTGTCTCTGAGCTGTGGGAGGCTAACCCTGCTAAATCCCCACAGGCTGTGAGGCAGCGTGGCCACACTCTGTAGGAAGATGATGGCAGGGGCTGGAATTGATGTGGGAAGACTCTTCTAGAAGAAAGAGTGAGAGATGGGAGCCAAGGAGGCGGGATCGGGCCGGCCACCTGTCTCTGCACATCAGCCACAAACAAATGAGCTGGACGTTACTCATGTTACAGTCTGGCTGTTGATGCTGATGCCGTTGATGCTGCTGCTGCTGCTGCAGGGCTAAGAGACAGCAGTAAGGGTGTAGTGAACAAGCTATATGTGGGAGGAGGGGGGTGTTACTGTGTGTGTATTTTCAAATCAAACAATACCAGAGTTCTATATACGTAGTTTGACATGTATAGCAGCTGGATCTTCCTTGTCAGTAAATGTCAGTGTAGTTCAGTCAACTGATACAGTGAAATGATCGTCTGGAAGAAGCAGCTGCCGACAGGCCTGCTGCTAAAGAAAGATATTATTGGGTGTAATTACGTTGTGCTAGCTTTCAAGGCAGGTGTAGCATAGCGCTGCACTAGTGGTTAGGGTGGGTGAGTTGTGTGGAGGTAGCTGTTAAATTAAAATTAAAATCTCTGGAGGTAGGATGAGCCTAAAATAATTAAACATCTATCTTTAATTAATTTAGGCATTGGCTAATTTTACTCTCATCATTCTTGAATGTACCAGTCTGGTTTTTCTAACGATGCTTCCTTGGAGATTTCATGAGCATTTGCAGTGACTTCTACTGCAAATTCAAGGATGTTCAAAGAGATCTCTCTCTCTCTCTCCCTCTCTCCCTCTCTATTGAAACGGAAAGCCGTACAGTGCAGTTGAGCAGAAGTAATAAAGCTTTCAAATACAGAATGTGACCAAGTCAATACAGAGCAAACAATATTTCCACAGCGGAGTTCCAGGACTTTAAAGTCCTGGTCAAAAGTTCAAACCGCCCCTCTGAGGGTACAGTAACGGCTGTCAATATTTAGCCTTTCTTTTTTAAATGCCAGTTATAGATTTGAGTCAGTTATGCTTAGTGTGGAGACTGGAAAGCACCGATAACACCAGTGAGTCTGGCCAGTGTTTGCTCCAGCTTTGTGTGTATGCAAAGTGGTTCTGATTACACTCAGCTAATGGGAATCAATACGGTCAATAGTGCAGGGACAAACAACAGCTGACCCTCATTGTGTGTCAGACTCGAGGACCAACTTGATCACCCAGCCAGAGGCTTGAGCAGAATTTGGACTGAATGATACACAAAATGTAAGACGCATCAATAGACGGCTTCTGAACATTCCTTCGTATCCCATCAACTTCATCCATTTTCCAGGATTCCGTATACGTTGCTCATGAAGAGATTTGTTACACGTCCTGTACAACCACTTCAAAACAGAAAACAATTCACAAAAATGTCTTCCCCCCTCCGAGCCAAATTCCTCCAGGGAAAAAAACAATAGCCTTGATATCTTCAAACAAACGCAAGCATGCAAGCTTGGCTGAAATGTTTTCTGCCGTGCTGCACTGTGCATAGGGATGTACTTTGCATATTTATTATGCACTGTGAACAAGCAACCTTGTGAAACTCAACCAAAATCAGACTCATATTTCTTTTGAAATTTGTATTCAGCTCGTTTGCCAGTTTGCATGTGCTGCATCTGCAGCTGCGGAGGAAACGGATTTACACGCAACGGAGAGCATCACTTAAATGACTTCACCCCGGGAACAAACAAACAGTGTGCTCAGTGGCCTCCGGTAGACCCTTCACCATATTATCTCCACATTTGAATCTGAGTCAAATTTACTCAACTCCAGCTCACAGTTGATGTCATTCTGCATCGAATGCACCATGACCTTTTTTCATAAAATGTACAATTGCCGATTTTCTTTATGTGTAGAGTAAAATAACGTACCTGTCAGGTGTCGACATGAAGAGACGATCAAAGGGCAGCACATACAGAAACACAAAGGAGAGAAAAGGGGGAAAAAAAATTAAAAAACATAATTCAAAAAGGTACAACCAGTAATTGCTGTATGTAACAATTGTTGAAATGCAGTGAGATATGGATATGGGTCAACTTTTAAAGAATTGAAAAAAAAGGAAGCGTATGATCAGGGAAAATATGAGTTCTCGTGGTCTTGTTTACAATTCAACTAAAATAATCTTGTCACGTTTTTAGCTGTTTCCAGCAGATGTTGAAGCTTAGTTGGTGCACAGAGACTTTAAATTAGGAACTGTGGCAAATTAAATTTACAAAAAAAAAAAAACAGCTGTTGTTTTTTGGTTGTCCTTGTTCATAGCTGCATTGGAAACACGTGAAAATGCATTCCCATGTGAAAAGTACAGTGAATTCATCGTTCATCGGTGAGCTCTCAGTGTCAGACAGATGACCGCGGCTGGGAAACCAACTTTTTTTTTAATGTTCTTAAAAAAAAGCAGATTTGTAGTCTTCTCCTTGCTAATTAATGCCGTGCTGAGCCCTGATGTCTTGTATTCATCTGCGTCCTTTCACTCTTGCCTCCAGCTATCAGCCTCCAGGCCTCAATGAAGACCGTCTTTATCCCCTGGCCCCGAGCCTCTTTGAGAATGACTTACGCAGCACAGTTCGCTCCAGGCAACTTTGGCCAAAATCAATGTGAGACCAGTGGGGTGGGGTATTTATAATTGCATAATAAGTCCAACATTAATAACTGATATAATTAATCATTATCAACACAAAGAGGAGACTGTAGATTTCACCGGTGAAACCACTAATCATCAATGAAGAACATGAATACTGTGAACTATCTCCAGGCGGAGGTTCCTTGTCCTGAACTGCCCAGGGACACCAAGCCAGCCTCTGTCATCACGCCAACCCAAGTGTACCTCTTCTATTGATGGAGCTGATGAGAGAAAACACCTGACTCAGATGCAGCTGATAGACTTACACTGCTCTGCCTCAGCAGCCGGCGGTTGTGTAGTGTAGTGTATACTGTGTGTGTACTGTAGGGAAGGTTTATACCAGCTGAGAGCAGATGCCTTTACAGCAGGTGATTAACACAGCAGGAAAAATCATTAGGTTGCTGTCGGCAGATATCAACAGCATCCCCCCGGCCCCCGCCCCCAGCTCCCTGCGACGCTCACTCTGAAACCTCCGATTCATCACGTCACGTTCTACAACTTCCATCAGGGAAGAGTTTCAGATCCATCCAAACAAGGATACGATAGAATTGGCAACATTTTCTTGACGACTTTTGTGACTCCTCGCTGCGCCCTCAGTGCCCATTTCCACCTGTCATAAAAGAGAGCAGCACAGCAGCGGTACTGGAGATATCTCTGTAACCTTCATATGGAATGTCATTGTTTTACACCAGTGGCAGTGAAGCTAAATATGTGGTATGTTTGTAAAATAATGAGATCTGGTCATACAGTAAGATATACTGATGTAGTGATGTCCATATATTCACATATACTAATGTAGTATATTTATATATACTATTGTAGTACATCCATATATTTAGATATACTAATGTTGTATAACCATATATTTAGATACACTAATGTAGTCATTGGATTCTTGTCTTATCCAAACAGATGAGACTTGGCCCTCAGTAATGTTGGCCTACATATCAAATATGTATGAGTGTTGATTCAGTAAACGCCACAGTGCACACTCCTTTTATAAAAGATATCAAAGTCAAATCACCAACTCTGCGGTGTACAGCAAAGTGTAACGTCCCGGTTTGACACAACCAACGCAGTCGGACTGGATCAACAAACCGCTGTTGATCTGCCGTGTGACACAATTACTGCTAGTTTCCTCTTTTCTTTTTCTTTTATTTACAAAATATTGACTAGTGCTTGTTGTCTTCTTTTTCTTTTCTTTACAAAATATTGACTAGTGCTTGTTGCTGAAGGTTATGCACCGTGCTTCGTGCTTCCATTGTTGTTGAAATTGGTGTAACTGCGATCTAAGAGCCTGCTTCCTATTGTTTGAACACGCACAGTTTAGTTCCCCTTTTTTAAACACATACTTCCCTCAGTGACTGTTTTCTGTGCAGTGCTGATCTTTTCTACTTTTGTCTCCTCTGGAACTCCTGCTCCATGTCCTCCTTCACTACATCTACACATCTTCTCCGAGATCTTCTTCTTGTCCTCCTGCCTGGCAGCTCCTTCTCCACCGTCCAGGTCCAAACCATCTTAACTTTCCTTCTCTGTCTTTATCTTCAAACCGCTCGACCTTGACTGTTCCTCCTAAATATCTCAACATCTTCTTCTCCACCTCCAGCCTTTTGTCTTTTTGACAGTCCCATGGTCTGGATGCCATACTTTACAGCAGGTCTCACTACCACCTTATAAAACTTCCCTTTCAATTTTGCTGCTGTCCTTCTGCCACAAATCACCCCCGACACTCATCTCCATTCATTCCGACCTGTCGGCGCCTTTTTCTTCAACTCTCTTTTGTACCATCCATTACTACTACACTATGTCCTGTAAAAATGGTGAAAATAAAAAACGGAAATTTTGAGTCATGGGACATTTTTTTTATCAGGGCCTTTATTTATTTCGACCCCAAACTGAACTACATTATATTAAACGTCCATTTCAAATATATGCCACTTTCATTCTCCTTCATCTTAATTGATGCTTTATTTGTACTGCATTTGATTTATTGGGTAAATATTCTGCGAGAAATTGAATTTGGATTTCAGTGTGAAACTTTCATCAGAGTAAAATCATCTGTAAATAAGGATCACGGAGCCTCCATTATCTCATATGAGTTATTTATATCCCGACTCTCGGCTCGTCCTCGTATCCTGCCACGGTGCGTCACCGTGTTCCTGCAGGAGCTGGGAACAGGCAAACAAAAACACAACACTTGCACACAGTGTTCTTCATATTAGTTGTATTCCACCGGTGCCTGGAAGGTGACCCAGTCTGCAGACTCACCATTGAGCGACTCGTTAAAGTAGTGAAATGAGAGCAGTGGGCGACTGCGACTGAATAATTGTGGCGTACAGCGGGAGGAGGAAGATGAAGAAGAAGCAGACGTTGGGTTTTAAGTGGATGTGTCCCGTCTGAACTGCTTAGTGAGGTCAATATCAAAGCCATTAGGAGTCCAGCAGAGTGGAATCAACCATCACTAATAAAGGGAGATCAGACGTCCATACCCTGGCCTTTTACAGCTTCTTTATTTTACTATCTGAGTTCCACCGCCGTCACGTTTTAAACAGACGTCATTTGTCTCCGGCCTCACACTGCAGCCGTCTCACCTCTTCACACCCATTGTTTTAACAGCTGTGGTAAAATGAGAATCAAAGACGCAGCGTCCAACCAGCCTGACCCGGGTTAACCCAGAAACTTCTAATGCTTGATACTTTTTCCAATTGTACTTTCTGTTCCCTCAGTAAAACTTTTTTTTTTTTTTTAACAATCCAGAATCCAGCACTGCTTTTATTGAATGCTATAGCCTGGAATATTGAAAGTGATTAAAAGGAAACAACTGAACAGGAGAGAGTCCAACACAAAAAAAGTTAGCTGTGAAGATGCTGATCCTGCAGCAGAGACAACAGGAAGTGCAGCCGTAATTTAAAGCTCTGGTGTAGGAGTGCATGGAAATGTGTTCTATTTTATTCTGAGGGGAAAGCAGTTTTACCGTATATCACTTTTGGTACTTTATCAGCGGTGCTGTGTGACACAGTGTCCTCCCACTGCAGGACTGCTATCAACACAACATAATTGTCAGGTTCTGCTGGTTGCACTGGGGGAATTCTGTCAGCATTGTTTTATTGTCTTCTTTTCATGTTAAATATTATTTGACACTGGCATTGTTCCCTACTCTAATTGCTGAGGAAGTTAACGAGTCGGCAGAAAGGTGGAAGTGTAGCTCATTATTTGACTCTTGGTGGGTCTGAGATCAGTGAGCGGAAATAATTTCCTGTATATTAACGAGTGAAACTATCCAGTTGAAAACAATTGCATGGTAAAGTCATAAACACAATTACGGCTTCGTGCAGCATTTGGAATTGAAGCCACCGTGTGACTGAACGAGCTTTCAATGTGCACTCATGCAAAACATCCCGTCCCAATTACCATAAATCATAAGTCAGCTTTTTCCCTGTCTTTACCAGGAATCAAAACTGTCTCTCTGTGCTTAGCACAGCTGACGGTGACCTATTCAACACTCTCATCTAATGTCATGCTCATTAAAATATAAATTGGTTTATGATTAGTGCCTGAAACTTTGTAAGCGGTGCATCTGATAATGATTTTGCCGGCGGTGGAGAAGATTAAATGACCTCCTCGCCGGTCACTAACACGTGGACGTCACTGCCACCGTTATAAAATGAAAACAAAAATGAACTTCCTGTAGAGTCACTGTTGTTCTTCTGTCAAATGTAGAAACACAATGTCCATGTTGTGTTTGTAACTTGGCCTAGTGGTCAGAGGATCAGGATCCTGTTATCAGCGTCAAAATAGTTTTCATGCGTCATCCTTTTAAGGGCGGCAGGGAGAGTGGTAGCCAATCCCTGCAGCCACGTGAGGGGGTCTCGGGGGTCCGGAGAGAGACCATTCAACCATTCACACTCATATTCACTCCAATTTATAAATGTACATAAATTAAACCCACATCTTCTAGACTAAAAAACAGACAGACAAACAGAAAACCAAGTGACACTCCTTCAAATCGTAGCCTGATGATTTTTACCAGCTGATCTTGTTGTAGGAATGCACTGTAAGGATTTTTCCATAACGTGACCAAATAAATGATGAACATGCGCCCTCATTAAGGAATCTCTGTATAATGTAAGAAACATTACAAAAATCTATTCCCATCCAGAGGGTTAAGTAGCCAGATCCAATCCTGTTTTCTGGTGATGATTTTTTTTCTGTGCTCAGAGACAGAGTTGGAGCGATTTCTCAGCATCAAACATGGAAATGAGGCTGTAGATCAAAAGACCCACAGTCTGAGCCTTCAGACTCCCCCCTTTTGGTGCTGTCAATATGAGATGAAGGGTTGATTCCTGTCACAGACGGCGGATCCCATTATTATAATGTCTGATTGATTCCAATATCCTGCCTCACGGAGAACTTGACATTTATATTGAAATAAAAGCAGGACTTTAATTATTTCACCTCTTTCTTCTGACTTAAACACATCCAACTGAACCAACCGTGACTCAGTGTAAATGTGAGTCGTGTGTTTTATTTAAATAAGCCTTCTCACAGAGAACAATAAACCCGAGCTAATGTGCTGTAATACAAGCACCGAGAGTCTGATGTTTAATGTTTTCTGTATGAAAAATCAACTGCGCAGAGCAATAACTGAAAATGAAATGGATACAATGAGAACAAACTGTGTCTTATTGCTCGTAAAGTGTATTAAAATATGTCTTAGTTTTATGTATTTTTTGCGTAAAACATGAAGCAAGGCAGTTGCACCCACTACTGTTTGTTGAGGTAACTACATCCTAGAGTCGGGTCGCAATGTTTGAGGTATCTGGAGGTAAAACGCTATAAAATTAGCATTTAAAAAAAAAATAATTTAGACATTTGACGGGCAAGAAAGTGGATGAACAGATAAAAGAGAGAAAAAGAACGAATCGCTGCGTTAATGCGACATATCTGACAGGATTTGTTCTGTTAGTTTGTTGATATCTTCTGCTAATCTGTGCTTTATACCTGCAGGTGAAACCCATGTATAATGCTGGTCTCGTAAAGACACTCTGGGAAATAAACTTCAGATCAAATAATATGAAAAGCGCCACAAAAATAAATTACAATTCTCTCAGAAACCGCTTCAGGGACAACAAAGTTATTAATAAAGCATCATAAAAGATGTTTTGACAGAAAAAGACAAAAAACACTTCAAAGCAGTACCTGGATCCTGCTACAGTAGATTATCCACAAAGAAACTAAAAAATAAATTAGCACCGTCATCATCATAAACTATATTATATAATTTCTGGACGTCATGAAACGTGGATCGTGTCCCAGTTCTGACTGCAGTCCTTCTGTGCAGCGTTGGCATATTTGGATGTAAATGCTGACATGGATCAAATGACATGAAAATACTCCACAGTAAAAAATCTTCTTCTTCTTCTTCTTCACTGTCTTTATTTGTTCCTTTCCATGTCCCTGGCCATGATTCAAGTCAAATCCACGAACTTCTAAATCATCTAAACAAACAGGACAAAACCAACATTATCACCATAAAGTGTATTAACAGTTAGGGTAGTTAATTTGCTGGCAAGGTTTTTCCTCTTCTTTTTTAAACAGCATCCAAGAATAATTTCCAGCAGCCTGGCTGCCTGCCCAGCAGAGGCCAATCTGAGGAGTGGTAAATAACTGAGGGCTTGTGTTCAGCTCTGGGAGGAGGCAGGCTGCAGCCGTGATGAGCAACCTGAGTACGAAGCCGTGGACTAGTTGACGAGCAGCACACCACGCTGACTGTCAGCGCCGACTCAGATCCTCCCGCACTAATTAAAGTGCGTATTAATTGAGGTGAACAAACCATTTAGCACCAAATTAGAGACGCTTCGGTTACGTGAGCGTGACGATGAACGCCGCGGTGTGGCAACAAGACGCTTCAAGGCCGCGTGGTGGAATTAATGACACTGGCTGTGTTTTCTCTGCTTTTTCTTTTCTGTCCTGAAATGTCTGTCGTAAAATAAACACCGCCTCTGGCCGTGGCTCATAAACCTCAGCTACGTCGGCGGGAGGCTTTTGACAGGAAAGCCCAATCAGAGCAGCCATGGGTCAACGTGGAGATGTTCCAGGAGCGAGAGTTATGGCTGGGCTCAGTGCGTTACTTTAATGGGACTCCCAGCAGTAGTTATAAAACCTTTGGCAGCTTGTTTGCAGTGCGGGCATCACTGGAGTGAATCTCTTAGTTCCATCTATGCTCTGTCACATCTGGGCTGCCTAGTGTCACCCCCCACCCCCCAACAGAGGACCTTTTTATTATCATGACGTTCAGGTCTATTACTTACAGGGGTCAGACCTGCAGCATCAAAACGACAGTGAGATTAGAGTTCCATAATCGACGACTGCGTCTGGATTAAAAGTGACAGCATTTGTGACATGATTTTGAAAAGAAGAAAAAAAATGTTGGAGTGTCCCCCAGGGGGCCGGGGAGACAACACTCATTAAAAAAAACTGTTGAGGCTTTTTGCTGTGAATTAAAGGGTACATCACTGGGAATTCAATTCCACACCCACCTACAGGCTGTGATGAATTCTACAACCTGACACTCGTCCCCACTTTGTTTCTCTCCAGATGGCACTCTCTCCAATATTTTTGGAAGTCAACAGATAAGACTAAAACTGACACCTTCACTTTATTTTATTTATTTATTTATTTATTTACTCTTGAGGAGAATTGAAAAAAGTAGGAAGTAATAAAAGACTTGTGGTTGTGTAATTAGTTTTCCCTGACCCTTGAAACAACAGGCTATTATCCTCGCGGCAGCTCAACCTCCCTCACAATTTACAACCTAATCACGGGCCCATGTTGAAGGAGCTTTCAGCACTCGTGCACCGACGCGGTGACATCCTCATCGTGGAGGAACATGCTTCACGTTTGTTCCACACACACACACACTGTTTGATAATACATTTATTACATTCATGCTCTCGTGCCGTTCGTTTTTCGCAAAAGCAGCGGGGAATCTGTAAGAACGCGGCAAACAATCTGTTTCCTGATTGCACACACCTACAAACATCACCGACACCAAACCAACAGACAAAATAAATACACACTTTAGCCCAACGTTAATTTCCTCGTTCACGTGAAGCATCTCCAACACAGCAACACCGTGACATCACTCACGTTAATTACCCACACACTGAGAGACTTCCATCTGACGCCACTGCTGCATTATTCTGAGTTCATGGGCGGAGGAGACGGCTGTCACTCCACTGAGGAGATGACTGCAGCTGTATTAGACTAGCTGATAAGAGAGGGGGTGGAGGGAGCGAGAGGGCGGAGGGGGCGTGGCAGATCCAGACTCATTTCACATGCAAATTAAATAAGCAGTAACAGCTACCGACACCTAATACACAGGAGATCACTATCTACAATTCAACGCAGCTAATAGAACCAATATCTGAACATACAGTGCTGTTAGTCTGGAGATGAAACTGTAATTTGATGTGATTTCCCACATGACTCTGCCTCTGTGATCTCTCACTAAAGGAAAAGGAAGATCGGCTCGGTAATATGGGCCGCGCATGGACGGCCATGCAGCGCTGGCATCTCTGTGCTCGCTGCGTGTATGAATCTCATTCACGCTAAAGGTGAGCGTGTGCTTGAAGTGACTTTTCAGAAGGTCACCGGTGTTTGGGAAGCTCTCTCACCGATCCACCAAATGTGCAAATGTTGAATGTCTGGAAAATGACATCACGCAAAGGGAGAACGTGAAGCTGTTTGCATATCCATTTTGCCAGTTCGGTGTCAGCAGATACTGCAATTTTACTACTTTTTCAAAGTCACTAAATTTTTACAAAATAAGTATTTTTTTTACGATTTTATTATTTCAACTTTTCTATTGATGATATGAATTTTAACATCATGACGTCCTCTCGTGGTTCTGTATCTAATATCAAATCTGCTTCATAAAACAAGTTTGATATTAAGTACAGAACAACAAAAATACATTTGATCGCTTTTGATAAATCCATTGATTCAGTGGGTCAATTCATCTGCAGCCACAGGGTCATCGTCATCGTCTGTGTTTGGTACTGTTGTCTAGTGTTTTGTTGTCATGGAGAGCCACAGCCTGACCTTGTGCATAAGTGTGTACTTCAGTATTGAAGCTCATTATCACTGTGTCCCATGACATTTTTACAAAAGTCTGTTTGTGTTCACACCTCAATTTTGCAAGCCCAGACAATTCAGAGCAGGAGCAGGTGCACGTGCACGTGCACATGCACATGTGCCGACTCCCGTAACTATAGAAACACCCTCCCTGCTGACTGACAGGCAGTGCAGAGTATTGTTTTTATTATTCTTATTTTGAACCTGCAATATCTATAATTTTCTGATAATTATGATGATCATATTCCATATTTTCTAATATAAAGGAAAATGTGATGCAAACGTATAAATCTTGGTGCAGCTACGAAAAAAATCTTCCATTTGAAGGAAGGCGCTGCCGTCACCGAGACGAACCGGCGCTGGTTATGCGTGTTCCACCTGAAGAACCGTCACATGAAGCAATAAGGTTGACACCTCATTTGAAGAAGATTTCAATTCCTATAAACAGTCACCGTGCCATTCATGTGTAAAGGGACGTGTAGGATTTCTACTATAGAGTGAATCCAATTGAGTTAAAATTGCTCTCGGAGTTCTACCGTGCGGCCCAATCAGATTAAAGAATGTGTGCTACAAATGGGTTTCTCCAGCACCCTGAAGCCAACACTCTTACTTCCCCTCTCTCTATAAAATACTGGCTTCTCCTTGAGGCTTAAAGCAGCTCTTCACCATGAACAACAATCCTCTGTTCATGTTTTCACTTCATTCGTAGCCCGGGGCCAGACTTTTCCTTGGACAACATTATACGGGCGCCAAGGTAAAGTTAAAGACACAGAAGAATAAAAGCAGTAACAGCAGCTCTCCATGACTCCTCCAGAGAGTGGGAAAAAAACAAAACACTGGATGACAAAGGTCAAAGGTCGTCGATGGAGATGCAAATTCCATTATAATCTGAGTTGAATTTGATATATTAACAGACAAACATATATTTCCCACTGACGATGAAATAATTCTCACATAATTTCCCTCCAAAATCAAAGTCTCGAAACTGGAAATTCATGTTTACAGTTTGTCAAAACAAAATGTATATGAAAAATGTATTATACTCAGTTTTTTTTTTACGCCTTCACCTCAGGGTTTCTTTTCCACGGGGTGTTTTTACGATCACGGACGGAGACTCAGTCGTTCCTGTTAGCTGTGGATGATTGGATTAATGGCCAACGTTCGTGCTGCGACTCTTCTGTGATGCATGTCAGACGGGAGGGTAGGTCGCCCTCTAGGTGCTTGTCTCAGCACATAATGTCTGATAATTGCAGGTGTGCGCTAAAGTGATATTTAGCATTAGCATATTAACAAGCGCCGTTTAGGGCGTGTGTATTATATCTTCACAAACAGCGAGCGGTCGCAGATGAAGGCGTGCTTTCTGCTGAATCCCGCAGACGAGTGTGATGAATTGCATTTTGCATGTGACAAATTGATAAACTCGCTTCTGTCGCTCCTGAGTGTGCTGGGAAATGGGATAATACTGGGAATGTGCCGTGATTGACAGGGTAATTTTGTAAAAGGAACAGAGCTGTTGCAGTGAATATCGCTTTGCTAACATCGACTAATTAAAAGTGGGCACTGAGGGAATTAAAAAGAGGCTTTTTACAGTATTTGTGCTAAATGAGCCGTTTTTGTGCGAGGTTCTGCTTTGTGGCATAAAAGAAAAAAGAGGGGGACGGGGGGGAGTGGGGGGGTTGAAGGGAAAAAAACACTGTGTGAGGTTTGTGAGATGCTGGAAATGCAGAAGCTGGACGAGGTTCAGGGTTTCTGTGCCCCAGCTGGTGATTCACAGTCACGGAGCCGTTACAATTGTTCTGAGGAAAGGTTCATTATTGTTGTGATTGCCTTCATAAAAGACTGTTTGTGTTGTGAGATTATCCTGCCATGTGTCCCATCATTACATCTTAGTTAGACATCAACCTCAGTCTCTGTGTAAAACCTCTCTTGCGTGCAGACTTTTTTCTTTTTCTGACTCAGGCAGAGTTTCTTTATAAACTTAAGAACTCTTTATATACAAAAAGAAAAAAAACCCTACGATCAGCAGAGTACATCTACAGTCAGAGCCAGAGCATCAGCAATACTGAAGTAATACTTGCCTTTTTTTAAAAACTACAGTTTCTTCTCTGTCACAAAGTATCATGTTGTTTATCAGGGAACCACGAAAGATGTCACAGAATACTGACGTAGTGGACATCCAGAAAAATATGATTACGACTGTAATCGCATTTGTATAATTTGACCGTCGTGAAATAACGCCGCACCAGGGAACAGTATCTGAGTCACACAGTGAGTCACACACACACACACACACACACACACTCACTCTTCAGGAGATCGTGTTTCCTCAGGATCTCTATAGAAAATTAATAGGACCTCTGCTCAAATGTTCTAAAATAAACTCCAGTGCTCAGCAGAAAAACATCTTAAAAAATACCTTAGTCTGTACAAAAACTTGTAACACACACACACACACACACACACACACACACTGCACTGGTACTTGTTTTGCTTAAAGGAGTACAGCAAGACCCAGGACCACGTGACCTTGTCACCACCTTCCTCTTTTGAAGAAAGTTGCCAAGTCAGGTGCTAAAGGCCACAGTGTGGCGCTACAGCTCAGTCGAGGCTGTATTGCATCACGTAACAACTTGGTGATATTTCTGGACTTTTAAAGTCAGGAGTGGCGCTTTGGCCCAGAGGCAATGTTTCTGTCATTGGTGTGGAACCCCAGGGTTCACCTCCTGGGCAAGTTCGAATCCCGGGTAGGGCGGTTGGTACCTTCCTGTGGACTCACCACCTGCAGGAAGGTTTGGGGGGGTTGGTATGTGGATGGCGACTGCTGCCCCCGTGACCCGGTGAAGTGGATGAAAATGGATGGATGGATGGATAAAAGTCAGGATAAGTCCAGTGAGAACCTGAAGATGGTGAGGAGCCAACAGTTGAACCACACCCTCCAATCAAAGCCAATGTCAATGTTTCAGTGAGAACCAACAGTTGAACCACATCCTCCAATCAAAGCCAATGTCAATGTTTTTAACGCCAACCAAATGTATCCAAGATTTCAACTAAAATGTTGCTGTGGGTCAGTAATCTGAAACCACTGACTACATTGGGACTGGAGCTTAATTACCTTTTAGTCGAGAAAAGACGGCGCTGTCAAACTGAACACCGCCAGAGAGAATCTTTTAACCACAGACAAAGTTAATTTAGTGAGACAGGAAGTGTAATGGTTCTGTGGGGAACTGAGCAGCTCCAGAAAAAAAAAAAACCCTCTCAGAGCTTGGTACCTTTAAGTGTTATTTCCAGCTCTACTTCCTAATTTCTCTGGAAAAGACACCGGGGGCAGCACATCCTACAGAATCAATCTAATGAACTAGAGCGAACCACCTGATCATTACCTTTATGCTGCACTGTAGGCCAGCAGTTCTACCACGATGACTGATGGACGCCACATACACACGTCAAATTCCAGCCTCCGGTGGTTTCAGAGTGACATGGAAGAGGTTTGGTTTTCCACCACAGATGGCACTAAAATGCCACGTAGGGTCTGTTAATAAGTCATAACAGGAATGCTCCGCCCTCTGCCATGAACGGATGTCTCTGTTTGAGTCCCCGTTATTATGTTCAAGAAAAATGGTGCAGAGCGTTGAAGTAATGGCAAAACATTATAGCGGGTTAATGTTTTGACTGAAGGTTAGGACACTCGTCTAATTAGAGGAATGCGATGAGTCACACTTTGATGGATTTGTTGTTTACCCCCACAGTGCTCGCAGTATGAATCTTATTTACCAGTCGTCTCCAGATGAATGCACATCTTTGGCTTTGGATCTCCACTTGTCGCGCCCGCGGTATGTTTAATTTGCTGTACAACACAATGTGTTCCATCTGTTACTTGTGTGTGAGATCTCGTTACGTTGCGTCGAGCGTGTACGTCGTCAATCTCGTATCGTTATCTCTCTCTTGTAACGTGTCAGCGTCGAACAGTCGACGGCAGTATGCAGCAAATTAAAACCACCCGCTCCCTCTAGTGCAGGGGTGTCAAACTCAAGGCCCGGGGGGCCAAATGCGGCCCGCCAAGCCGTTTTGTGTGGCCCACAGGAGCTTAAAAAGCATTTAGTAAAGTCCACGCAGCAGAGTTTCCTAACCTAAGAAATTATTGATTGATTTATAATCAATCGAATAATAATCAACTGCAGAAACATGTTTTAATCAATCGAATAATAAGCAACTGCAGAAACATGTTTTAGTCTCTTATGGAGTAGTTACATCTATACCAGCGGTCCCCGACCTTTTCTGTTCCAAGGACAGTACCACCTAGTACTACAGACCAGTGGTCTTTTCAAAATAAAACATCTACTAGACTCTATTCTGTTTGTATCACAAATGGATATGACTGATGTGCCCCCCCCTGGTGGAAATAAGTTTGACACGTAAACATATTGCCAGATTATATCCATTTAGAAAGTAAATGGATATGACTGATGTGGCTCCCCCTGGTGGAAATAAGTTTGACACGTATGCTCTAGTGGAAGAGAGTCAAAGGCCTTTAACTGGTGCAGATGAGACAGAGCAATATTGGTTCTACTGCACTCAGTACCTGGTGAAAAACCTTAGCCTTGGTAACACTATCCTCATCCCAGGCTTTTAGATTTCGTAAATGGACACAGTGCTTGAATATTTCATTAAATGAGGGCTCGTTCAATTATTTACAGGGTGTTATTTTCTGCATCACTTTACTTTCTTAATGCCAACTGGTGAATCCAGGGACTAAAAATGAGTCGCATATTGGTCTTATCTCGCCTGCTGGGTTCTCCCCCGGCTCCCTGAAAGCGGGTGGCCAGGCGGGATAACGCCGTGAGTCTGTGTGATGCCGACCGCTCTCTGCTGTGTCGCTCACTGAGCCAAAGGCACGGCCAAGACCTCGCAGCCACAGGTAGATTTGATTTCTCTGGGTACATTCAATTATGTGGGGCCAGATGGTGGGGGAGCTTCAGTGTCCCGTGTCTGAAATCAAGAAGGATGCTGGTTCGATCCCAGGTCTTTCTGTTTAGAGAGTGTACAGTACGTGGTCTCCCCTCAGTTCCTGGGTTTTCACTGCACATTTTAGTGATCGCCGACCGTCCAATAACAATGCAGAATTGGGTTAATTGGACTCACTCGATTGACCCTGGTATGGATGTGAATAGTTCTTTGTCCCTTGTTCTGGGATGGAAGTTTCTAGGTTGTAGCTTGGCTTTACATCATGACCACTAGGACTGTTTACCCAGCTCCAGTACAGCCACCAACCTGAGAAGGTACATACTGGGTAATATTGTACTTATACTGTTAAAGAAAACTGCGAAAAAACATGAGTAATTGTGATCGTAATTAATCACAAATAATCAAGATTAATCGTTATTAATCATGATTAATTTAGACAAATCAACATTCCTAGATATGTCGAAACAGAAACAAAGACGAACAACAGCAGGTTTGTTTGTGTGTGTGTGTTTTTTTTTTACTGAAAAATAAGTAGCAGCCTGGTTTCCACTGCTGTTCTTCACATCCACTCTTGGCTCATACAGTGTTGCTCTGCCACTAATGCAATTCAACCGCCGCCTGAAACCTTTCATTTGATAAAGCACAGTTTGGCGAAACGCTGTCTCTCTCTCTCTCTCTCTCCTCAACAGAGAGAACTATTACGCGCACAGCAGAAATCACCGCTTTTTAAGAAACTCTTCAGAATCATAAGAAACAAAATTGGCTGTTTTCCTCCTTCCCTTAATTTTCCAAATGTCTAAGTGAATAAATCTCGGCTGAGAAATAAAGCTGCTTCCGCTGCTGCTTATCAGGGGGATTTGTGTGGCTCAGAGTGTTAGACGTGAAACAAAGCCAGAGGAAATAAAGGAGTCGGCACGAGGCCCTAACATCACACCTGATGGCACCGGCCTTTGAGGGACGTAGGGGGTGCACTACCATTAAAAAAAGAAACCGTTTGGTTTTTTTTGGGGAGGGGGGATTTGAGATCTATTCTTCTCATCCACCAAACACTCACACGGCATAATGGGAATCCCTAAATTAATTGGGAGGTTTGGCAGCCACCAGCCTCGTTTCCCTGGTGACTAATGTGCGCTCTTGATACAGTGCTGAACAAAATAGTTCTTAAATAAGCCTGGAGTCCAGTTCCACGACAAGGTTTTAATAATAGACTATCATTCATCATCCCCCACAAATGATGTTCACAATATTACGGTAATGTGGAAGTCTGGGTTTATTCATATTGATCGTGTCTCTCTCCCTCCCCTCCCGTCCCCCGTCCCCCACTGCCATATCAGCTTCAGTCAACCACAAGACAGAGCCGTGAAGTCACTGCTACTTTACTTTATTCAGACCAAGGTCAGGGTGTAAAGAAATCTCTGTTGCCACAAAATATATTCCGTAGAATATACATCGTCAAACATCTCAAAAGAAACCCTCAGCGTTGAAGTAGTTCAAGTTAAATTATATATATATATATATATTTTAGGTTTTTACTGGTGGAGATTTTTTTTCATCTTGTTTTTATTTGAACTTTCTGACTTCAATATAATAAGATACCAGAGAACAAATAGGAAACCCAACCTTTAAATACAGACATAATCGGCCATTTTCACCCCAGTGACAATTAATGCTAATCGTTAGCTAAATATAATCTCTGATATGTTATATATCAGGACGTCATACAGATATGTTGGATTGTTTACACGTGTGTGAAACTCAAGGCCCGGGGTCATTTTGTAAAATACATTTTTAAAAAGTCCTTAGTTTCTTAACCTGATGAATTTAATTTAAGTTTTTTTTATTACACAACAATGAACACTATTTAACAATAACTGAGTTTGACAGCCCTGCTCTAAAGTCAAATGGATGCTTCGTGTTTATGCTGTAAAAACACATCAGAGTTCAGTAGTATAGTCATTTCTGCATGAACAATAAAGAGAATATGGACAACAGGACACGGAACTGTACAGCAAACACGACGGTTTCAGTCGACGGCGAAGTTTACAGACCAAAACTCTGTGAACTGAAGGTTGTTCAGTGCTTGTTTTAGGAGGATATAAAGTCAGACCAAGCATAAAGTACAACACGGTTACACCTGAGGAGAGTTTCCTTGTTCAGCAGCTTCTTCTGCCACGGGTAGCAATAATAACGGTCAAAATAAAGGTCTAACAGAAGCCCCCGTATGTGTAACAAAAAAAACCCAAACAAACATGAATTTAAATGAACCAGACTGAAGACACCCCCCTTCCGTTTATCCGTTTTACATGTGTGTCTCATCGTCATAGTTTTTTTTTTTCAGTCATCAAAAGTAATTGCAAGTGGAGCACAAAAAGAATAGCAGCATAATTGGATTAATTAAAAACACAGGGCAGGGAATGCTCTGGATGCCATGAACCGCTGAGCACAGTCTCTGGGTGGTTAATTACATTTACACTCCATCAGCCCAGTTCTATTTAAGATTTAGCCAAAGCTGTTCTCACATTTGTTGAAGACTGATTTCCAAATGAACACGAACGTCACTGGCAGCGAAACAAAGGCACAATTACCATCTAAATATGTGACCGTAGTCCGACACACTGGCTAATACGGGGTGAGAACAAAGGTTATTCAATATTTGTTCATGATTTTTTTTAAATGTTTCAGACACAGTCTCACATTTTCATTCTTAAGAAGAGAGCAACCGGCTCACAGCGGTACAATGGAGCTTCAGGCTTTTAGTACTTAGTTAGTATTTTTTTTTCTTCTTCTGAATTCCTCAAGGTACACAACTTGAATCCGTCTGAAACTTAAATTGTCAATCCAAAGATTTCTTAAGGACGAGACTAGATTTCTCTCACCTGCGATGAACCACTCCAGCAGGGAACAAACTGAACGACGGCTACGTTGGTTTTCTAGACCTCTGCACCTCTATTACAAAATCATTAAAATTCCTCCATCACCCATGTTGCCTCGTAGAAACCCTAAAATCACATACGGAGCCGGGTCTCCTGCTGTCGATAAAGCAGCTGGCATTGGATCAGTGGGTGAGAACCGTGACAACCATCACATTTTGATTGCAGCTCTGACATAGTAAACAGTAGATATTAGCCGTCACAAACGGTCCCTGAGACGTCTGGCCGAGGCTCTGAGGCGGCAGGGTTAACCTCCCTCCTCCGCCTTGGACAATTTTCTAAAGTGCATGTCTACTCTTTCAAACAAATTACTTTTCATAGCCTCGGCAGAGAGTCGCGCTGCACCTTTGCTCCCCTGGGTCACAAACAGGAAATAGGGTTCATTTCATCAAAGCCGTGTCCACCTGTGTGAGACTGTTATATTTCCCCCTGAATGACTTGTAAAGTTGAATCTTAAAAGGAAGGAGTAACGCAGCAGCCAGCGCTGACTCCACCAGTGATGTAATTTAACAGTGTATTAAAAGCCAAAGATTGAGGAATCCTTCATACGCGTTGGTCTGCGCTCTTCAAATCTGCTGTCACGTCCCATTAGCCGCAGCGTTGTTGAGGAAGAGGATGAAAATGAGAAATATAGAAAGTTTTTTTTTTTTTTTTTTTAAAATTTAATTTTTTATCGCCCGTACCCATGGGAAGTTTATTTTAATTTGAAAGCCAAAGATTGAGGAATCCTTCATACGCGTTGGTCTGCGCTCTTCAAATCTGCTGTCACGTCCCATTAGCCGCAGCGTTGTTGAGGAAGAGGATGAAAATGAGAAATATAGAAAGTTTTTTTTTTTTTTTTTTTTAGAATCTAATGTTCTATCGGCCGTATCCATGTGAAGGTTAGTTTAATTTGAGTCATAACCAAACAGTGATGTTGCAGCCAAGTTTCATATAATAAGGATTTCATTAAAAAGCACAGTAATGATCCCATGCATTTTTAAACATTACCTTGAGAAATCTAATGAATTCCGTTTTAATTATCATTAGAGTCCACTCAGAGCAGGGCACGGCGGCCCTTAGCATCCTTAGCAGACTCGCATTTGAAGTCTCCTCAATTAACAGGTGATTATTCCAAACACATTCCAGGTACTGTGATTAATCATTTACATATACCTGGTGTCACCCGCTGGCTCACCCCGCTGCGCCGTCCCACTGCTTCTCTTATTAAAATGCAAATCCAAACCCTTGACCCGCCCTGATGCTGACAAAGACTCCTCATAATGACTTTCTCCTTCCTGCTTCCTCCTGCCCTCCCAAGACCTCCTTAACTAAAGGTGCTACGGGCTGAAACTTTCTTACAGAACGGGAACACTTCGGCTTAGTGGATATTCAATTATTTCACTGTGCTCCCCGACGCCTCTGTGGAAATGCAGGGCTCATTAAGCAAATGTGATTTTTTAAAATAGCTTTTTTCCCCCCCTCTGCTTCACCCAATTTATACAGCATACAGTATAGGTGACAGCTATTCACTGAGAAGGCGTAACCTACAAGATTATGAACTGTAGGAAAGTCATCTATCAGTCGCAGCACAATAACGGAATCAGTTTCACAGGTGGGTCGGGCACAAAGCAAGGAAACGGTTCTGGCTTTCGATGGGACAATATGGCAGGGACGGTTTTAATCAACACATTTACACACCGTGGGGTTTTTTTGTCAGTACGTAGAACAAAAAAATTGTGGTTGCTGATTTATATACTGTACATTTTTCTACGTATCAGTTCTTTGTTGCATTTTCCCACATGACACTTATCAAGTGCTGCATCCTGCTCAGATAATAGATTAAAAACCACTCCTGCCGACCTGATGGAGAATAGACGCTGCAGTAATGGAGTGGTTATTTTGACCGAGCGCTGCCAGGAAACAGGCAGTAACAGGCAGTAACAGGCAGTAACAGGCAGTAACAGGCAGTAAGAGAACACATGTGGATGGACATATACACCCCATACCGTGTCTGTAGACCAGATCGGCCTCACCTGACATGTAGGGACATGTCCACCAGGGTCACTGGGACAAATCATTGTGTTTGTTTAAGTGTGATATGATGTGGTTGTTTTAAAGGCCTCGTCTCTCTGCTCCTCCTTCTTTGAACCCAATCATTGCTTTGTTCAAAATCCTTGTTTGTCACGATGTCCTGATCAGATCCTATTGTATCTAATTAAATGTGAAAAGGACCAATTGTACGACTGTCCCTGCTCCACGTACCTGGTACAGATGATCCATTTTGTGAAGTGGCGTCAACCTGTGGCATCAGCTACATCAGGGGTCACCAACTATATTTGTCAGAGGGCTAGAATTTTTCTGGCCAGACACCAGTTGTGTCCCAGGGTGGATTAAAATTTAAATTATTGACATTTAATGAAAAACAGATTCTCTAATTAATTATCATCACACATTATGAGCATGTTCTGGTTGAAGGCACGATTCATTTAGCCGTTATTTCTGAGTTTTTCCGTCTGCACCAAGAGTCCACAAACTTTGCTCTGCTGTGTGACAGACAAGGACACGCTGCAGGTCATCACCACTGAGGACAGAGATGACGGAAAGTTTGATGTCCCGTTCGCTGCTGTGTGACAGACGACACTCATGACTGATAACTGATAAATGACCTGTGTGCACAACGTCAAGAAGAGTAATGTGTCTGGGATCATTTACACTGTAAATGTACTGTAACTGTTTATACACAAAGGCGTTTGTTTGCACGGCCTAAACTCCAACAATCTGTCTTAGGTGCCGAGGGATTGACTCCATGTCCACGGCAAACACTAGCTCTCGCCTAGAGCTCCCCTCCAGTCTCCAAAAGGATTAGGAGATAACGAGTGAAGAAATGTATCTTCATGAGCAACAATGAATGGTCGTATATTTAGTTCAAAACTTATTTTTATACAGATGTAATCCAACAGTTAATCCATGATGGACACGTTTTTTAAAGTAAAAAAGGAACTGGTTTTTCTAGTCTTAATAAGATATAAAAAAAGGATTAAATATGTCTTTAGTGGAAGTGGCTTCACATTGGTTACTGGTTGTCGTTCGTATCGAGACAATATTAATTATACAGTAGTAAAAGGTTTTAGTTAAAAATTGCACCAAGGTGTAGGTATATAGATATTACCCATGGTGCCTTGCATGCACAAACACAGAAAACTCTTAGTCCCCCCCACCCCCCACCACAATGTATTTATTTTTATTTGAAAACAGAGACGGCAGGATGGTAATTAACAAATGTCTCTTTATTTATTCTTTAAGCTCTGAACGCAGCACAACGCTGCAGCAAACAGTGTATATCAAAACATTAATTACCGTTTTTTTTGTCTCTGCCAGGAAATATAAAGTGTAGGAATTTTAATGCAGTTGTCAAGGGCTGTGGCAACAACACGGTAAAGATTTAAGTAACGACGGTTCACGCAAACAGACGCAGTGCAGTCGCCAACAAAGACGAGGAACATAACGACACAAAGGAATGAATGCAAAACTCGTAGAATAACGACAAGAGGGGAAGAAAGAAAATCTGCGTCTTATTTGATCTTGCTAAGCTGGTATTTTTAATTTGTTTTGCGTCCGTTTATTCTCTGCTTTTGTCAAAGTTTTAAAAATAGACTCTCATTTACATGTGCATGACATTATATATCACGTCAAGCCTTTAACTGAGTGTGAAAGAGGGAGTAAAGCAGCTCGTCGTATTCAGAGAACAAACTCTGGAGATGGAGCTGCTCTCCTGCAAACAAATATCTGCAATAACTCTGGGCCAAAACCACAAAAGGTTCTCCTTCGTGAGATGAGCCGAAAAAAAATGGAACAAACTGTCTGGAAGTGATGTGTCGCCATGAGAGGCCGCGGCGCCTCATCGGTGAGTTTGCGATTTCTCTCTCAGTTTCTCTCTGCAGCATATGGTAATTTTTTTTGTTTTTTTTTACAGTGACAAAATTGACCCTAATCCAAAAATCCTCTGGATTAAAACTCAATTAATTTCATTAATGTTGTTGCTACACTAGCCATTAAAATAGACTCTTCACTGAAATGATGTATAAAATATAATACAAAATATATAAAAATAGGCAGCGCTTCAATCCAATATGAAACTTAAGCTGAGGAGGGACAAAGAATGAGAATCAATAGAACAAATGTCAAGAAGAAGGAAAGCCCCCTCCCACCCTCCTCA
>NC_024311.1:17246380-17290297 GCF_000523025.1 Cynoglossus semilaevis | reverse complement strand
CGTGATTTATCACTGGTCAGTGGAGGGGCTACTGATCCCTGACAGAGGTGTGAATACATGCATTATTCAAACCCGCGTTTTAATCTGCCACATCCGGATTACCTGCAGGAGTGTGAGCTGTTTCAGTCCTTTTTACAAATGACGTCCTATAGATGTGCTATCTGCTAGCTACTTATTTTTGCCTGTCTCATTGCAAATGTGTCAGAGAAACATGAATTATCTCCGCCATCAAATTTATGTATCGTAGTCCACAGAAGTAATACATCAGTGATGTGTCAGACCGTTCCTGTGGGCTGATAAGCCATTGCACAGATATTGCATTTGTCCAGGAACAGAAGCAGATGTAATGCTTTTGGAGTCGGACCACCACGGACCAACATTCTCGTCCTGAACTCATCGTCTGTTTTGATCCTGCCGGTAATGATAACAACCACGGCGTAGGCCAGAGCAATCGATCAGACTTTGTTATGAATGGCTTGTTGCAGTTGCAGGTGAAGTGTCCATCGAGCAGCCATGGAGTGAAAGGAGCCATGTGTTAATGATGTGAGTAATTAAAGAGGGGGATATTGAGCCCGCTGACCCCTCTGGCCCCACTGAACAGACGGACCACAGAGAGACAGAGCATTGGGCCAAATTACACTAAGACCACTAATTAGACGAGCTCGGCTTCACTCAGAGGCCTCGCCCCGTTCTTCAACTTCACACCGACTAACATTTGTCACCGACCGACACAGATTGAGACACGTTACGGTTTTTCTTTTGTGCGGGAAACAGGATATTTCATCCTGTTAAGTGGCGCCGGATAAAATGACATCATCAGCATGTGATCCTGGTGTACGCTAAAAGCCTGGCACTTTCCTTTAAACAGGGATCCCTTACATGGATGGATGTGTGCCAGGAGAGAACGCTTACATGAGATAAGAAGACAAAAGAGACGGCGAGAAACATGACGCAGGGGAGACGTGGGACTGTGGCCAGTGCTGTCTACCATCAGCGGGAAGCAACGCTGCCAGAGAAGAGACTCTGTCTGGGTTTGCTAGTGAGACAATTCCCATCAGGGACCAAAAGACGATGACTAATTAATTGAGGTAAATAGAAATACCCCATGTAGTCTAGATAATGTGTAGTATGTAGTTAAAGCACATAAACCATAACGACCACAACAACGGATTTATTTTTTTAAATTCTAAGTTAGGACACGTCTCTCAAACATCTTTGAACAGCAAGTTTTATCATTAAATATTTGTGAAGTTGAGATTTAATGGGTTTTTAAAAAAAAGATGAACAATTTTTACATCTAAGTAAACTTTGATTTTTCAACCAAATAAAAGTTCATCTGAAGTAAATCTAAGTAAATTTTTCAACCAAATAAAAGTTCATCTGATGTACTCCAAAATGAATAGATCATTGAAAGAGACCAAAAAAAAATACAGTCCTTGTGCCCATGTGTTAAAATGTCTTAAAAAATTTAAATCTCAATTTCCCATTAAATATATATATAAACGTGTGCACGTGTTAAAGGTGTTTGTATGAAAATCTCAATTTCTCAAATGAATGAACCTGATTAACACATTAATCTTGACAGCCCCATTAAATATATATATAAATGTGTGCACGTGTTAAAGGTGTTTGTATGTGAACGTTGTAGGAATTTCCCCACAATATTAATAAATAGCATTTAAGCTAAAACACTGCACATTATCCAAACATTATGCAGCCTTTGTTTCAGTGAATCACACGCAGGTTATTACAGTGAGAGCTCTCATCCAAGGCCTAATTATATTGTTAAAAACGATCACATCATGATTTGCCGCGGTGTAATTGATGTAATCACTGGGAATTAAGCACTAATTTGCCGAGCTGCATGTTACGGGGAGAAATAACATTGTTGTAGTGCGTTATCAGCCAACGCTGCTCCACAGGCAGCGACTTATCAACACAATATCATCCCCGGGCAAAGATTCCCACAAGAGCGAGTGAAAGATGTGTCTCCAGGTATTCACATTTGACATCGCAGTGAAATAGAGAAGCCTCAGAACCAATAGATTCATCGGCAAATAACTGTCTGCCTGTAGACAATGACAAATCGGGGCCGAGGGAAGGTTCAATGATATAAAGTGCTGTATTGTTCGTGAGCGGCGGAGTGAGCTGATGAAATGTAGTCCACATTTTACCCTGATTAATTCTGAGCCGTTCTCTTTAGCGGTGAATTCCGATAGTGACTTCCACTAAAACTCTGCCGTCGTATTCTGCGATATCTTTGTCTCACATCGACTGGTGAATTATGAATAACAGAGAAAGGGTTCATCAAAGTGTGAAACTAGTTTGTACAAGTAATAGCGTTCGCAGGCGTTTCTCTTCACGGTCATAAGATCTGTCAATGTAGTAACAATTTTCCCACTCCTTTCCCTCAGATCTGTGCTTCATTTGTATCACAAAGAGCGCTTCAGCTCTGCCAGTTCTGGAGAGTGTAAACAGTGAAGCCTGTGTGTCAGCTGTTCAAACTGGACGTGATTATCACGACTCTGATGTGATGACTGGCTATAAGTCTTTCCAAATGTGCCGGAGATAATACGCGACGAGAGCCAGATAAGAAGATCTAAAAAAATATTTTTAATTTACTGCTGTGGAGATTAAAAAGAAAAAAAAAACATTTTTAATTTACTGCTGTGGAGAAAAGAAAAAGAACAGTTATCGATCGATGTAATACAAATAATTTTATAGCATCAGGCGGCACCTTAGTTTGTGGAGAAGCCATTTCTGTTGGATGCACTGAAGCACTGAATAGACATTCATCTTTTGGAACATTTAATGAAAGAATCAGTGTCTGTGTCCGCTCCGATGGAATCCTTGGTTCAGTATGGAAATAAAAATTTACAAAGACCGTGTACCTCGAGAGTGTGAAAATGATTCTGTCAGTTTCTAAATCCACACTAAGAGAAAGACAGTGTCTTGCTGAATTTGTTAATGCATTATCTATGCATTGTATTCATAGAGTGGGAAAATGGTTCAATATTGAAAAAGAACGTTGTGGAGCAGCGACATGACATGACTGATACGGTAATCTGTGAATGCAGCATCAGTGAAGTTGTTACCAGACTCTATTTAGAATAAGATACCTGTAGAGAAGAGGATTTGGTTTCAGTCTGGCTGAGGTTTGAAATTATTTATTATTATTTTAACTTATCAGGGTTGTTTTCTACCAATCCCAGCAGTCCTTGGGTGAGGGCACCATAGACGAAATACCGGTTGTTCAAATAATACTTTTGGACTATGGTAGAAAACCCGTGAAAAAGCCATGTTCGTAAAACAAGCCAATTCAAACTCAATGCCCAAACACCAGGAACTGAACCAATGGGCATTAGGAATGTCTCAATTACTCGATAATACAATTGATTGCGCTACTAAGCACTACGATTCATTTATCTTAACGTTTCCTGAATATCGTCAGAAAGTAATATGGCGGAACTATAGTTAAGAGCATTTCAAACGGAAAGAAAGCAAAGTTACACAACGTTTTCGCGCTTTGTTTTCCGTCCCTTCAAATCGCAGAGGAGAGGCCTAGCCAAGATGGGAACATGGCAAGAGAAGAATTATTCCCACCGAACAAGTATTAAATCAGACGTATGAAATTATTTCGACTACGGAGAAGATGACCAGGGTGTTGTCGGGGATGGCGGCTTGTCAGCATTTAAAGGACGCCGTAAAATTGCAGTGAAAGGAGGAAACGCATCCGACATGTTTCATCACCGGCGGGACAACCACCATGTTTGTTCGTCACCGTAAAGGTAAGAAATACGCTGCAACTGGATTAAATTACGTCAATGTTTTCCTAACGTAAAGTTGAATTGGTTGGACGTTAAATGTTAGCTTGTCATTTGCAATTGGTTGTGTGCGAGTACGACACCGGTCTCGGCTTTCAGTGCAACGTGAAGTTCTTAAAGTCCTCAGTCAATTAACTTTTATGATGAGCTGCTCTTGATTTCTCCCATCTGTCCGTGAACGTCTATCACTGTGTGAATGTGCGTTTCATTTATTACTCATTCGTGCATTTTATTGTAAATAAAAGGTACGTTTTATCTGTGGTCACGTTAAATTAGACAAATTGATCATAATTGCTGACTTAAATAATTTTAAACAACTCCCCTCTAATGATTGGACCTATATTTAGTTGAATTACGTCATGGCAAGTTTTTTAATTTTTTGTTGTTGTATTTTTTAGTTTCTTGACTTTGTTGCTATATATTTTGTTATGTTGGCATCAAAAGATAGAGATAAAGGAAACATTAAGACCTACAAGGAGTGTTAATGTGAGTTTAGACATTCGAATGTTGTTGCAAAATCGATTAACGCATACTATTTGTGATACTGTGTGGCCCTGTTATTGTTATTATTATTATTGATAGTACTAGTAGTATTTTTTGTTGTTTTTATTATTATCAATTCAGTTGGAATTATTATTGTGTTCTGGGAATATCAAAAACAAGAAATGCGCTCCAATAACTAATAGCTTTGCTCAGAATCTCGTACACTTGTGGTTAGCCTGGAGCCAAGTCGTCACATTGACTCATAGATGTGTGTGACTAAACACTCGGACAACTGGGTACATGCACATATGAACTCCAGACGTGATGCGAGTTGTTAGAGATGTGTCTGCTGATATTGTCTGTACTACCTTGTTTTCCGCAGCCACAAATACAGTACCTGTGGTCTGCACACTTGCACACATTGATAGATTCACACACACACACAGCCCAATGCATGGAGCAATCTTGTTGCCTCCTGATACCGTATCTCCATTTTCCTAAGATGTGAAGCAATGATCAAACCCAGAGACACTGCACGGCAGCTCTCTTTCCTTCAACATCCCACGCTTGTCTCCATGCAGCGATGGCCTGAAACTGACATTGACAACTGAAGCCTCATTAATCGTTGCAGCAGCTCCAGTCAGTGTTGCCTTCTCTTCCCTGCCTGTCTGGCTGGGTGGCTTATTCTCAGGAGAGTGCTATTCAACATCTTAGTGGTGCAGCAAGTTGTTATGGCAAAACACCGAGGCACACGGCAGGTAGCAGATGAAAGGCAAACTGCAGGAATTCCAGTGTAACCTGTGTGAAGTCGTTTAGAGAATTAACAGCTTAAGAAGCGCCGGAATCTTCCTCCTGTTATTTCCTACATCTGTGTCTCTGACCCCGCATACTGCAGTGCAGCTTAGGTTGTTAATGCGGCGTTTGTGTCCTCCGCCTGCTGTTGCTACAGGGACAATGAATTTCGTGCTCCCACGAGATCCTGTCTCACGTGAAACGCCAGGCATTATATTTTAAATGTGAAAGACGAAAAAGCTCCCATTTATTATCATTAT
Organism: Cynoglossus semilaevis; assembly: GCF_000523025.1. Taxonomy (NCBI): domain Eukaryota; kingdom Metazoa; phylum Chordata; class Actinopteri; order Pleuronectiformes; family Cynoglossidae; genus Cynoglossus; species Cynoglossus semilaevis. Next base: position 17,284,938 of record NC_024311.1, on the reverse strand, counting down.
TCTTGTCATTCAGGTGAAATCTGCTCTTGCCTGAAAATATCAAACGTATACAAACAAGCACCGGGGAAGGTATGACTGAGGCAACGCCCCAGTTCTGTCAAACTGTTCACAGTGCTCCTGGATCATCTCTGAGTCTTTGTTGTTTGACGCACCTGCAAGAATGAATGATAGCTCCCGCTAACTCATGTTAACTTAGCATAGCGGCACTGTTGGAGAAGAGGAAGCAAGTTGAAGTTTACGACTGGTGAACAAATTCAAATGGCTGATTTTGTTTTTTTTTTCTTCTTCTAATACTGTACTGAGCTATGTAAAAAGATGTTACATTACTATTAATGTACAGTAGTTCATTCACAAACTTTGATTCACACCTCTTATTAGCATGATGTTAATGTAAGACAATGTATTACATTCTTCTTCAGTTATGACCATGAGGTTTAGAGAAACAAACCTAACAAAGATGTTTTTAAACAATCTTGTTTGGACTGGTTGACTTTTCCTGAATAAGATCGGAAATAGTATTTTCTTTAATGAGGTTTAGGGTTAGAAGTTTGATAATCATGTATGGATTATTTGTCATCCCAGTTGCACAATGGTGTTTTAAAAACTTTAGAAGGTATTTCAAGTATAAATGTCATGAATAACTAAAACTAAGATATTTATTAAAAAACAACATAATATGTTAACCTTGAAACTAATAAATGAGCATTAGAACGATTCAAAATTGATCAGGAACTATCAGAAAATGTTTCTACTGTAAATTAGATTAGATTAAATTAGAGTGTTAAAAGTCTCTCCTCTTGGACACTGAAAATGTTTTTCCATAAGACACTGAAGCATGAATAAAGGCAGCCTGAAAAAAATGTGTGAAGGGAAACAAGCAGAGCAGTTTCCCATCTTAGACCGTGAGTAGAATTCTGATTCCTAGTTAAGGGTCAGGAGCTGTGACCTGGTTCCAATTTTGGTGGCAGCTCCAAATGTTTCCAAGAGCACAATGACAAAGATTAACTGTCCCTGGGAGCTGGAAGACTCATAATTAATGCTGCCTCACTTCCCTCTGTTCCTGTGCTATGAGGAGGATTGACACTGAATTGATAGAATTGCCATTCAGAGGTCACTCACACCAGGATGGGGCAGGTGCTGCTGGGAATGTATTTGTCAGACTTAAGCCAACATTGATCTTTAAGCAGAATCTTTAATTTCACACATGAGGAAATTAAACTTGAGTTTAATTCGGCACCACATGTGCAAGTTAAAAAAAGCACATTTCCCACACCATGGATTAAAGCAGTTGGGATCCTAAGAACCTAATTAGAGAAATAAATGTATGATTACGTAAGTGCATTTGAAATCAGATGGGGTGGGGGAGGTGTATTTTTAAACCTTTATCTCATAGTCAAGGCAGGTTTTGAGACCGTAAGTGTTTGACTGTGTGGTGTGGCGTGCTAGCGTGAGCATCAACCCATCATGTGGTCATGGTTTGTTTGGTGCTTTATCTTTTATATTTTGCCCTTAAATTGATCTGTGAACAGATGACGTCGAGCAATGTCAACAAACTGTGCACAGTGATAATGAATGGTGAAAATGATAGTATCATCAAACATCAGTGGCAGATCATATTCGTCCTTGCATCTTTATTTTCTCTCCCTTCTGTCGGTGTAATTTGTAAAACAATCCTCATCTTGTTTAGACTTGGACCGAAGAGTTTCGGGGGAGCCCACAGGATTGTCAAAAACAATGACATCCGACAGTTTCATCGACGTTTGCTCGATACTCGGTCACCTTGCAAAACCGCTGAGTACTCTCAGCACTCATTCTGCAACTACAGCCTGCAACGGAGAAGCAATTTCCATTGTTTTCTATAATCTAGGGAGAAAAAAAAACAATAAAAGCAAAGTTGTGGCTGCGAGTGAGAGCAGTACAGTGGAGAGAACACCCTCAGAGAAAGGGCGGCATTGAAATGCTCCCTCCTACTCCTGAGTAGGCTCTGTAAATCCCTCCATTGAAGTGGGCTTATTTCTTAACAGTGCTTCTACCATTTCACACGAATCCTCCCGAATCCTCTTTACCCATAAACACCCACAATGAAGGTGGCAATAAAAGAAAAGGAAATGTTTTGTTATGAAATAAAATCTTATTTATCATCCGTAGACAAGGGCATGAAAGATGGGGGTCATGTTCAATATCCCGTGACTATCGGAGGACCCACAGTGAGACGTAACAGTGGGGTGTCAGTTCCACTGGGCTAAACCCACCGCCATAATACAACAGCCACCGGAAATAAAGGACAGCACTGCTGTATATAAAGAGGTTAAGTCCTTTGGCCTCAGCTTCGTAGGAGACAGCTCTCATAAATCGAGCAGCGCTGTACTTTATGGCACACGATGACAAAGACCTCCAGCAAAATCAGGAAATAAATATAAAAGGATCCATGTCTAATTCCCTTTCATTTTATTTCTCAGAGGAAATTGGAAAAGAGGAGTGAGCAGCTCTATTTGTCCTGCTGTAATTTAATGCCCTGTACCTGTTATAGGCTCAGTATAATAGAGTAAAACACAATGAGCACAAATGCTCCTGAGAAAAAGGCTGCAAAGTGAGTGGCAGCCGTCTGAAAGCTTTTCACTTTACTAGCTTTGTTAAAAGCCCAGGCACGTTGAGTAAAAAGGGAGAAATCCCCTTTCAAGAAAATAAGAACATAAATAAAGGTCCAGAGAAATTCACTTCTTTCCTTATCTCAAAAGTGTGCGACACCAAAGGCTTGAATATTGACCGATATAACATTTAGCAGAGGAAACTAATAAGAACATTTCCTACATAAAAGGATAAAAAAAAAGCCTGAAAAAAAGGCCAAAGAATATTGGTTGAAATCCCATTTATTTTTATTTTTTCCAACACGGTCCACGTTAAGAAAAACACACCTTTAACAATAGTTGCTCAAAATGAGGACAATATATGAACTTATATAATTTTTTTATGTCAGTGACAGCTTTAAAAACGTTGTTGCTTGTCCTCAACAATAAATATTTGGTCAGATTGTTATCCACAGACTGACTTATTGACCTGTGTTACTAAAAGTAATACAAATGCAAAGCAGCCACACGCAGACAGGAGATAAACAGCAGACAACTAAATCTTCTTTGTCCAACTGTTTTGACATGATTCAAACTCGTTTGAAAAGATAAGATTATTGTTAGACCAACATGACCTTTTGTCAAAAGCCAATTATCTTACAAGTGAATGGAATTGGACATTGGAAAATATCTGTAGTAATAGTTAAATATTTTTGATTTTCATTTTTAAAATAAACAATCAACAAATTAATTTAGGAACTGTGCAAATTTCAGTTTGTTGCAGTTAGAATTCTAACATTGATCACAAACAAAAAAAAAAGATGATCTTTGTCACATTGATAGCATGGCTATGACAAGCAAATATATCTTCCTAAAAATTGATAGCATGACAAGCAAATATATCTTCCTAAAAAAAAACTATTCTATTATAGGTTCCACTTTTGTTCTCATGTCATTTGTGCAAATTCATACTTGGACGGCACGCGAGGGTTACCAAAAAGAAAAGCAACATGTCAAATTCATCTCACCTTCTCACGGTTGTACTGAAAACAACCGGGAAGTATCTGTTTTATAACGAATGACTGGCATTTTTTAAATCAATAGTCCCATTGTCACGTAGAGACAACTCCTTGTGCGTTCTGTTCACAACTTCCAAGAAAGAGAAGGTTGGAAAATAATGTCATGCCGGTATTAAAAATGAATTATGTCAACCATGGTCCTGACCAGTATGGTTTATTACTCTTCTGGCAGTTTGGTTGCATAATTCATTAAAAGATGACGTGGTGTTGGTGTTGTAGAATTTAGGACAAGCAAATCTCTCATCTTGAACACACACCCACGCTGGGTGTGTGTTCAGGTCATAGGATGAGAGATTAAACGATGCCGTACCCTTAGGTAATTAGCCAAATGTAAATGCTCCTTGTTGAAAGGCTGAATAATGGGCAGATTGATTTACTGGCTTTAGCTTCCATATCACAACCTGAGTTCCCACTGGAGCGTGCATTAGGACTCAATGTTGGCAGCAATATGTTTTTTATATATATATATATATATTCAACAGTCTGTGGCCCAGACAGAGTGGAGGAGCCCAAGAGAGACAAGTTGACGGAGGGGAGACTCCCATTACTTGTCAGCACTGTCAAGGGCAGTGGCCTATTATCCCCAGACTATTGGCTGCTATTCATGGAAATCTACTCTTATCACTGCAATGCTTTCTTTTGGACTCGCATCAGAGAGTCCAGCCAGGGGTGGAGAGGATAAATGTATATAAATATGTCAAAAAGTGGTCCAGTATGGATTCCTTTGATTGTGTCGAGCTCTTTGTTCGGCTGTAGATAGAGGTTTTGGGTTTTGTGCATGTGCCATACAGGAACATAGGACCCTCCGTCAAAAGCGTGCCGTTGGTGAGATAAGCATCGGCCGCTGCTCCACTCCACTGACACCACCACTTCCTCCTGGAGTCAGCAGATTACATTTTAGCAGCTGACAGCTTGTTATCACTCTGGATAGCAGGAGGGCTTAATCTTTTGTTCTTTTTCTACTTGAGGGACGTCTGAGGAGTCGCCAGCCCAAGCCACAGACTTCCCTCTCTGTGCCCTCTGCACCGACACAGACGGTGAATAGGCCGCTCTCTCCTCTCTGCTCTTTTCATCTTCCTCTAAGAGTGCCTGCACTTTGTAGAGGGATTACAGTGATGGAAGTATCAGCCAGGCTCAATGATATTCATTCAGCGTGTCTCTGCAGCAGACAGGGGATGGGTTCAGGTCTGATTTGATAATAGTTGTGCAGCTTCACTATGCAGGAATAGATCACAGCTCCTACGGCAGGGATTGCCCTTTGGGAACAATTATGTGAAATCCCTGTCAGAATTATATCCATGACAACAATAGGACAGAGAAAGGCTTAGCTCTTGAACTGTATTGTGAGGCCAAATCCCATTTCTTATTTTTAACACTGTGCCGTGCCCCTTTGGAGCTGAGTTACAAGGTGTAAAGACAGGAAATTACCCCTGAGAGTTGGACTGGTGGCTGTTAAGTGTTATAGTAACTTTGGAAGTACGTCACAAAATATGGAACAATGTGGCTTTTCCATATTTTCTTCTTATATTTGCTACTGTAAAAGCAATAAATTGGATTATAACGTTTGAAAGTACCAGGATGAAAAAAGAAGTGATACAGACACAACCTCTTCAAGAAAAGAACTCTAGTCTTTTTGATTTGCCGTCATGTGAGTAGGAAAGTCAAGAGAGTGTTCAAAAACAAATTGAAAAGTTGAGTTTTTTCTGTGCATAACGTTTAAAACCATTACTTTAACAAAGATTTATACATGTATTTCCATGTCTAGGTTTTGTTAAAACATTACTTTTTTCTTATTTTTAATAGGTTTTGTTAAAACATTACTTTTCTCTTATTTTTTAAAGGTATATTTTGAGATTTTAAAAAACTCAGTGACAGACAACTGATTGTGAGATTTAAAAAAACTCAGTGACAGACAACTGATTGATTTGCTGATCTGGTTGAAAAGAAATTGAATTCAAAGATTTTTTGACAACATCTACAAAGAGTCAATATGCCTTAGAAGTTTTTGTAACAGCTTTTTGGTGTTGTTGTTGTTGTGCAGCGAGACACCGTAACAGCTTTTTGTTGTTGTTGTTGTTGTTGTGCAGCGAGACACCTTCAACTAACTTCGACAAGTACAAGATGGTGCTTATGTCAATCTCCTGCTGTCTCCATGACATCATTTAAGCAGGTTTTATTACTCACACACATCAAGTAGATTAACTGAATAATGACTGAATATGCAAAACAGAATGATTAAATACCACGTTCCTATGGCAACAGAATCTCAAATCCCTATTTTCTGGCCGTATTACAATTCAGGTGACCTTGAAACTCCAGCATTTGTCATCACTTGTTCAGTGCTTTGCTTTTGAGCGGGCAAGTTGTCTCCTTGGTAAGGAGGATAGTTATATAACCCCCCTGTCACCTCCTACGCTCTCTCTTTCTCTTTGTACGTCTCTTCCTGTCTATGCACAGTGTCCACCGCCTCCGTTGCCGCCTCTTGGAAGAAGGTTCCACGGTTCAAACGTACACGTTCTTTCCGTTTAGGAACGATACAGCGAAGGCTTTCTAACATTACGCCTTCTAGCGGGAACATCACATCTGACATGAACAGATGGATGTGACGTAAGGGGAAAAATCGCACTGCCCATACGACACCTTTAGTGCTCAGTGATGAAACAGATTAAACATAATATTCCTTCATATCAAGCTGCAGCAATAGATGATGTTTCCACTGACATTCTGCCAAATGAAGGACAGTGTGTGTGGCTTGATCAAACTTTAGGTTTATCGGGTTTGAGAAATGAACAGAACTGCATGTAAAAAATAATTAAAATAAAAATAAGTTTAAGAGATTAAACCACAGCTTTTCATTAGTAACAACCCAGCACTGGCCTAGTCAACTGTTAGCTCTGATTGAAACTGGACAGTGTGGTAACTCGGCAGGATGTCACACTTTTTCATTTAGACTTTAGACTCTTGGCATTGCGTGAGAGAAACACGAGAGCGTCATGTTTCCTCACGTCTTACGGGAAGATACCGGCTAATTTTATGCAAAAAATACGTAGCACACCTCATTATTTGGCTTTTCTTTTTTTTGTGAATTTGTGTCACTGACGCAGCAGTTTCATTTGCTTTCTATATTTGAAGGCGAAACAGATTTGAACGAGTGGCTACAAAGCTTTGGTCATTCCATTCAATCACATTGAATTGACCTTTGACATGTACACAGACGATGCTCGATATCTCGTAGTTACAACGGCGTTTTGTCCAGCAGCTTCTGATGACCAGGTGCACATTAATCAGTGATGCCATGGGGAGTCATCTTGTTCACAGAAAAGGGCTGAAGATTAAGTGTGGGATGGTGCAGAGACAGAGTCGGAACAGGGATCAGGACGGCAAGGACAATGAGCAGAAGCTGGGAAATCCAACAGCCGAGTTTAATCAGTGCTTCCTGAGTGTAAACAACTGAGGTCATATAAAAGGAGACCTGTTCTTCTCCAGTTATTAATATTTTGTTTCCCGAAGCGGAGTTGGTAGGATATCTTTTCCTGCTAAAATACTTCCTTCTGCACTGCAAGGACAAAGGGTGCATTGTTCAGGACAGACGTCCGGCCGCTATTCGCCTTTCTTTTAAAGATAAGGACGATGACTGTATTATAGATACCATGTAAGAGAAATCCACCTAAATCAGTAAAGAGTACACCCTACACTAGGACATATTTTGAACTTTGAACATTTACCACCTGATCCTGTTACTGTCTGTTTACCGAACCGTCCCCTTTGACAGTCAGTCCTTTGTCCTTTTTGTGCGCGTTCACAGCCACAGCAGTATATTTAAGCCTGAGCCTAAGAGTGGCAGCACAGATCGACGCCATCAATGATAAAAGTCTTCAAAGACTTTTTCAAAACACCAGCCTCTCTGCTGGATCCACCTGCTGCTCCAGCCATGTACTGTTTTACTTCCTTTTGAGTTTTTAATGTTACTCAGCAGGGCAGAATGGGGAAAAAGGGCAACCTGACTCTTAACAGCAGGATGGCCAAGCCATTCTCTGCTGCTCAGGGGGGGATGCTTTTTTTCTTTTTTCTTTCAGAAAGCAACACAGGAGTGGCTTCACACCTGTCGTCTGTGAGGGTTACTTTGGAGGAAACTGAATAATGAATGCACTCATTTATACTTGTACAAAAACTGGATAACAATGATAGCTCAGTACTGACCAGTGTTGGTCAGTGATTGACATGATTATAGATCGGCATGTATAATAATAGACCTCTGGCCTAGATGATCAGATGGTAAGGGGACAGATTATCTTCTGGGCTCCCATGGCATAACCCCAGGCATTAATGTTAATGGAAAAGCACATGACCTTGCATTTGCCCCCGTGCAGCTGCGTTTTCAATTGCAGGGCCGTGTTGTGGAGGAGACGGCTGCAGTGGTAATTCAGGCACCTGATACCTGCGCATTAAAATAGCTTCTTTTCTGTTTTTTGTTTTTTTTTCATTTGCCCACTCTCCCGTGGGGTCCAGTTAAGGTTTCCTGTGCTCCCTGAGGTGAGAAGAGAAGAGCAGCAGAGAATCTGAAGGAGTGTTTGCCATCATCACTGTAAAGATAGCTGAAGATAGATGTGTTGTGCCAGATGTCATTTGATCCCATCGCTGAGCAGGAGGCCAAAGTTTAGCCCGTACTGTTACATTCCATCCAAGGGACGTGGTCGCTGGGCTGAAACAGAACATCCTTTGTTTTCAAAGGGCACAGCCTATTTAATGTTGTATAAAATCACTGTGATGGAGTTAGCTCTGCAAAGTATTGCTTTCCAGTGATCTTCTCATACTGGGGGAAAAAAAAACAAAAAAAACAAAACAGCGATTGTACCAACGCAACACAAACAGGCTTTGTCGAAGGAGCTTTAAATGCTCAGATGGAAAAAGGACTGCCGGATAATATAATGTTGTTTTTTTTTTTATAAACATCATGCGGAGAAAGTGCATCTGAATATGACTCTGAGGGCCGTCAGCACAGTTTAATTACATTAAGCGACAGCTAAATTGGACATTGCAAACAGACAGGGCTTAACGGATTACTGGACCTCGGACAGAGTGAGATCAAATTTTACCTTTGAGCATGAAACAGTATGCCCTGGTCCTGGCAGCCATGGAGACATGGAGATGAGATGGAGAATGGGGTCAGTGGTGGCCAGCCAGACAAATACACTTCCCAACATTATACAGTATTTTTCAGAAGACTAACCAGGCACAGCAGTTTGGGTTATCTATTTTTGAATAACAGTTTAACCACTGTTTAAATATGGGCTTCTGAATCTATTTTTTAATTGTTATTGATGAAAATAGAGTTTTAAAAATGGCAAATTATGACCAATTTTTCCACCCCACCCCCCACCCTCAAAGTCCTGCGTCTTCATTATTTCAAAGCAGGTGTAACTCACTCCTCCCACACAGTTTTCTCGGCCCATGCTCAGCGTCTGTGCAGACACAAGTGTCAGTACTGTGATGGATGCTGTGGTGGATATTGTATTTCTGTCTCTGTCTGTGAAGGTTCTCAGTCATCTAGGTCATACACCCCTGAGAAGTCACAGTGAAACAGCCTAGGGCAGTCCAGTGGTCATCTTCCCAACTTCTCAGGAATTGAGTCTCTATTTTAACCTGTTTAAATTTACCTGATTAAAGAAAAGCTTGATTCAGTTATAACAGTTATAAAGTTGCATATTGCTTTTGTATTAGAAAGGAGGAACAGGTTCCAGTTTCTGTTCGTTTCTGCCAGTGTTGTGTTTCACGTTGAAGATGGTGTATTGTAAATTACAACAACAACAATTGGCTGTTGTAAGGCAGGAAATCAACTGCTCAGAAGTTTGTCTTCCTCCTGTTGATGTTCGTAGTTTTCTTTTTGAGAAGAAAAGCTCTGAATACTAAGCTGCAGTGTGACCTATTTAAGGACATAAATGGCATAAAACATGGTTTTACTTCCTGGCAGGGAGTCGTGGGCACATCTTTCTCATGTGTAGATTGTAGACCCAAATGAACCCAAGCATCTACGAACAGCTGAGCCCCAGCACTGTAGGGTAATATAGGCAACATCTGTTCAAAACCCTAGAAAACTTTCCTCTGTTGTCATTTAGTTTACTTTACGTTAATGACAGAAGTCCAGCAAGAAACTCACAAGGCAGTGACACCCCGACCTAACCAATATGGTACCATACTGGTATCGGTATTGGACTGCATGATTCATTTATATTTTTACATTTAGCAGGAGTATTGGACTGCATGATTCGTTTATATTTTTTACATTTAGCAGATACTTTTATCCAAAGGGACTTACAAGGATTCATGGTGTCATGGATTCATGGCAGGCGTGCTAACTGCTACAATATGGAGCTGACATTCAAATACTTGATGAAATGATCAACAGTATCAGACGTTTGGAGGTATTTCAACATCAAATTTGTTAAGATAAGTTGATAATCTACCTGTAGAGGTACCTTAGTGCTGAATCTCTCCTTAGTGCTACAACATGCTCTGTAAATGATACTTTGAAATAAATCTGGCTGTTATCATTTTCCTGCTTACTCTGCTGTACACACACTGCTTGTTACCCTATTGCCCACAGCTCTGTGCCACCAATATAAAACTGCCTTCCAGTTCAGTGCAAATGTACTGAGACCCAACCCAAGAAAGTATCAGAACCGGTACTCGTTATTTGGGATTACAAAAAAGGAAAACACTCGTTTCTTAAATGGTTTCAGGACAACCCTTTAATAAGGCGTACCGATCTTTTTCCACCTATTCAACACAGTAGTGGGTCCTTGCTGCCGTACTCGTCAGAAGAAAACACCCACAGGTGTAAATCTGTGCTGACAATTTATTATTAGCTGCTGGCTCTCTGGGTATCCCCACTCCCCTAGAAACTAACTGCTGTTTCTAAAATTGTCCTTTAACTACTACTTGGGTGAGATCAGGGGGGAGTCTGTGGCACTTTAAACTGCAGTTTTCTCAATAACCATAGTGCAGGCCGTCTTAACCATAGGATACAAACCTCTCCAGCTCACCGAGAGCCAAATAAAGAGGTGGAGAAGAAGTAGAGAGAGGCAGATGAAAGCAGGCACCCAATATATTAAACCTCAGCTCTATTAGATATGAGCTTCTGCTGAGGTGGAGCAGCATGGCTTCAGGCAAAGATATGGCTTGCTTATTGTGCTGCAGCGGGGGGGCCGGGGAGCCTGTGTAGCCACTGTGATGATTTCATATACAACATGCAGCCTCTCATGCATGATTTACCATACACGAAATTCTACTATAACTGAAATATTAAAACAGCGACCTTGATAAATGATTGCGCTCAAGATGCAAAATTTGTCATATCACATACCGTTTATGTTTGAACAGCTGTTCCTCCCCGGAGGGCAAAGAAATCAGTCGTAGTATTTAAGCTCATTGTGACGAACAAAACTGCAGTATAGTCCACTTCAACCTCAGACGTCTGAACTGACTGACTATCATTAAGTGTATGAACATGCAGTAATGCGTAATAGCAGCCTACTATCGTGGTGTGCTACGTAATTGTTGCCCTCTTACCCCTACATTGTGTTGTGATGACCACAGAATGGGGTGGACAAAGAAGCTGTGGCGTTTAAACACCCACATCTGCAGCTGTAATGCTATAATGGTGGTGATTTTTTTTTTCACCTAACCAATGATATTTCCTGTTGGTGGTGGGAACAAATCACTCCGGCATGTAATTTCCTCATGAATAGTAGGTTTGTGCTGTCTAAACTACATGTTAAGTTCACAACAATAAGTGGTGTTGATGATAAAAGGATGAATGATACAGTAAATACAGGTCTCCATCTCTGTACATGAGCAAACCAGACTTGTTGCACCGTATTTAATCGTAGTTTTCTTTATCATTTTGTTTAGTCCGCCCCCCCCCGGCCCAAGCCTATGTCAATGACGCCACAATCTATTGTAACGTAATATGTGTCAGTGGCATCACAGTTAATGTCTGTTTCCTTTTGATGTTGTGCCTGAAAGCATCTGACAATCAGAGGGGTATTAGAGGGTTGGAGGGATTCCACTTTGACTAAGTGGCATTTACGGCTGTGGAGTGTTTAGCTACTCTCAAATTCATAATGACTCACAGTGCTTTTGACACACTGTTGTGCTGATACTTAGCGGCTTGCTTTTCTGACTGTACTGAGGAAAGTTTGCCTCCAGTGAGCCTGGTGGAACCAGTTCTACAGCTGTTTGTTTTGTCAGCACAAAACATCAGTTTATGAAATCTGAAATCCATGCAGATGCAGATAGGAATCTGCATCTGCTGCTTTTTCTTGTATGTTTGTATGCTGTAAGCCAAGGCAGACAGATGTCATGAAGCTTTCTTAATCTTTAAATGCAGGGTTTTTTAATCATCTAACATAATAGGGAATAATAGAAAAAATAATTTATTTGATGAAAACATATTCACTTTACACCACCAAAAACACATAGATCTAGGTGTATGAAAAGGCCAAGGCGATATTACTAGGTCACGTTAAGGGGACTTGGTTTTGTTTTAGTTTTGTCACCAGAACAAAGTGCCGATAACAGGTGTTTCATTGTTTTAAAAATGTACTTCCAATAGTTAGCTCACCTCTGAATGGTGGATAGAAGATGGCGCAGAAGAACAACAAATTAGCCACGATTTAGCCACTGAACATCATCAGGTACTATTAAAGGGCAGGTACGGGGCTTACCTTTGGGTGGTTCGTTGAGGAGAGTTGACAGATCCTGGATGTGTAGGAACAGAAGCACACCTGCAGTGGAGAACAACACGAGGAGTGAAGCTAGAAGGGGCAACCTTCTCCTCCGGCCACACAGGGAGTCCACCACCATCTTCAACCTGGTGCGCAGCATGACGTCACACAGCTGGGGACTTCTTTATTGCAAACTGCAGGATGAAAAAGAGCACAGGGACAGTAAGGGAAGGTAGTGAGGATCCGAGACAAAAGGAGAGACTGATTAACACAGGATTTTCCTAAAGTGTTTTTAAGCCCAGTACTGACGGCGGAAGAACAAAAGACAATGATCACAGTAAAAATAAAGTGAGTGAAGGTAGAAGAAGTCATTGAGTAAAGGCTTTGTGAGAAGGAAATAATTTATATATGTCTTAAGAGCTGATCTGCTAACAAAACCCACTACATTTTAAAACACTGATTTTATGAAGTTTTGATGAATAAGAAATCTGGGCAAAATTGTCTAAATAGTGTCACTGTTTGACTGGGACCAAAACAAGTGACCCTTTTGCTGCAGATGAATCACGTCTAACCCCAAAGTCACTGTAGCCCCAGGGAACAGAATTCCATTTCTGTAACGTTGGTTGTCTCCGAAATGTTGTGATGTTGGGTTTTTTTTTTTTTTTTTTTGAAAAGCCTGAATGGTGGCGTGACAGAAATGTCCTTCCTGTGAGAACATGGTGAGCATTTCAAGTTTTTGTCTACATGTAAGGTGTAATTCTATCTTTCTCAATGACCACATATTCTGTAACACCACAAACAGAGCATAAGATTGAATACAACAGGACCCAATATCTTAGACAGAAATGTCCTTCCTGTGAGAACATGGTGAGCATTTCAAGTTTTTGTCTACATGTAAGGTGTAATTCTATCTTTCTCAATGACCACATATTCTGTAACACCACAAACAGAGCATAAGATTGAATACAACAGGACCCAATATCTTTTTTTTTTTACTGCATGTTTTTAAGCAACTCTGAAAGAATAAAACATAAAGAGTTAAGACTGGGAAATGTTGTGTTTTAAAGAGCACAATAAAGTCTAACTGCCAGCACTCCACTAAAGTGGTAATATTATTTTAGCAATAATGGCATTCAAAGCGTAAACAAACAAACAGCGTGAACACATGAACACGCCTTCTGTGTATTTTCGGTGACATGAGTGACCAGGACAGAAACACAGGTAAAATCAGTAGTTATGAAAAACTTTGCAGTAAGGCCTAAATTAGCCTAAGTAAAGTTTTGATTAAATCTCAAGTCAAACCAGTCTGTGTTTGATTAGAGCAAAGTTTGATTTGTAGTCTGATTTGAGTAAAATGTTTTTTTCAAAATATGACAAAATACAATCAAAATGTAAGAAATGCACAAATAAATGATCCACTTTCCCGTTAACTCGTGACATTCATGCTTTATAACCTGTAGTTTCTCTCGACGGTAGAACTTTATACTCCATTTAAAAATTCAATAATTCTGCCACCTGGCTTCTTGCATCTTTACTTCAATTGTGAAATTCTACCCCGTTGAAGACGAGCAGGTCCTAAAGCGTAGCCTGAACAGTGACTTTTAAGACACAAAACACATTTTGACGTTTTTTTGGTTGGAAAAAAAAAGGAGCGGGGGGTTGGGGGGAGGGGTAGCTGTTATAACAAAGGACATCCAGCATATGTAACATTAGATGAAGGTCTTTCTGCTGCTGAACAATGATGGAACCTCCAGCCATATTCAGTTACTGTTAGGGATAGAGTCTATACAGGCAACCAATAATGGGTTTTGACTGGAGAAAATAACTTAGCTTCATCAACTAGCTGTTGCATTTCTTTTGCTGAGATGAACAACAACAACAAGCCGAATTAAAAATAATAATAATAATAATATTGACAGGGTTGTAATAGCTTTTGATTTTAATCTTTAACTGTCACAGGTATGGAAAGGAGCACAACCAGGTCTGGATTAACTCTAGCACTACAGCTAGCAAATGCAGAGGCGGGATCTGGAATCAACAGGCAGGAATCGTAGTCACGTGATAAAACTCACCTTTGTGCTTATGTTTATGTGTGTATAACAGTATTTTAAATATGTATTTCGACTTTAAACTACTCATCAGTAAAAGTTAGTACTTTAGTACTTTAAACTACTCATCAGTAAAAGTTACAGCTTGAGATACTCGCGACAGACAACCAGGCAGACACACGGAGACAGAGACAGTGACAGAGATCAATAATTGTTGGCTACTAAACCACATAAGGAAGACGACCGCTGTGTCTTTAATGCCTCCATTGCTAAAAATTGATTTTTACTATAGTAGGATCTGGTTTAGCATCACGGTAAAGGGACAAACGACTGTACACATTGTGATGTCACATTCAGTTTACGGTACACTCACTTGCCTCATACGTCCAAGTCATTGTTTCTCTGTTTTCAGGTTACATAAATTCTGGTCTTTGTGGTAGCTAAATTGTTGTCTCTTACAATTGTTTTCTCTTACAATTGTTGTCTCTTACACTTGGTTATCCATGTGGTAATTATCTTGCTGCTTAGAACGTCTCGTATTGAATCTTTTGTTGTGACAAGCCTCTAACCCTGTAACTGAGAAGTATTTTTGGTACAGGAATTCACTCACACTAACTGTCATACAAACGCCAGCTTCCACTCACATTGTTCTCCCCCCGGTAACTCTGTACCTGGGAACATTACATTACAGGCAGAACTGTCCCCTTGCTGATGGAATTAAAACGTCTTCTCTTGTGAAGTCTTGATATATTTGCCTTACAACTACTAATACAAGAACCATAAAGACTACGCCCAAACTGACCATTGTAGGTCAGTTTGACCTTTGTAGGTCAGTGTGAGCATAAACATTTTACTTTATTTAGTCCAAACATCCATCCATTCTCATCTGCTTATCTGTTACCGGGTCGTGGGGGCAGCAGTCTCCATGACCGCCACCCAAATCGCGCAAAATCACCCAAAATGTGCAATTTATCCACAGGTGAACTGCAGTTACAGATTCTATAAGACCGACAAGTGACAGGTGAAAGGTTAGATCCACCTGTGATTGTGCCAGGACAAAAATACCAAAAACCTGTTCCAGCACCCTCACAAGTGAGAGCGTTGTGTGACGGTCACCTGGTGCGCTGGCCTCAGGATAGCTGCTAGATAAGCAGGCTAGGTGATGACAGCTCCAACACAATTGGACATGCTCAAATACAACACATCCTTGCCATTTCATGTTGGCCCAATATCTGCCACAGGGCACTGCTGTGCTGCACTGTGCAGCTCTCAGATGAGGTTACAGATTAGTTTCTATTTATAAGTGGGACCTTACAGCAGCCCAGTGACCGGCAGAGCAGAGGAGATAAACTATGTACAGGACCATAAAATCAGGACATAAAATCAAAGATAAAAGTGAGAAATGACCACCTTAAAATGCTGCACATGCACAGTCCTAGAACTGAACTATGTATTTAAATTATTCTTCAAACATTTATATATTAAAGCTGTGTCACATTGTGACATGTTTTGTTGTTTATCGGCAGAAGAATGAAATAGTTTGACTTTAGAGAGTTTTTTTTTTTGGTGTTAAATGTAAAGTGGTGAAGTTGGGAACCTCAGGTTTCAAACTGGGTTTAGACGCAGTGACTTTATGACTTCCATGGTTACGATCTCAACAACATTGATTCTGCTAAACATGGAATAAACATGAAATATCTGCAATGTTTGCTTGGTGGTGAACCTTACTATCACACAGTGGCACGATGGCTGTAGATCACATGTGGCGAGGACGTCCTCTACCCCCAACCCTAATAAGAGGGTTGTGTCGGGGGGGCATCTGGTGTAAAAACTCTGCCAAATCACTATGCGGACTCCCGCTCTGACGACCCCTGACGAAGGCAACAGTTAAAAGGGATTTTCACAGTCCACCAGATGTAAGTGGCCCAAGGCCCACTGTGGCATTTTGTCGCGTTTTCAAAGGCCAAAGACTTTTCAATGAAAATTGCATTTTAATGGAAACCAGCAAATTAAAGAGAACACAAAAAGCCAAGATGAACTTGGAAATTCTTTTAACAACAAACAAAGCTAATTAACTAGACCCTGGAGATTACCAGGATACACACGCAGAACCTATGCCATTGAGAGTACTATTGTAAATTATAACCAACCTTGTAGCAACAAGGTGAGATCTTTAGATCTAATGGCTGTTTTTCTTGTTCTTATTTGTTTTCGCTGCTTCTGTGAGTAGAGCTTTGTTTGGCGTCTCCTACCAATGTATCATTCGAATTTCATAAAGAAGCAATTACTGCGAGAAAAAAAGGACCCTGACTAGCTGTTATAATCCTACATTTTTGTGTTATGGATTATGGATCAGAGACGATATCCAAAATGTTTCCCAGATCAGATTTTTTTTTCCTCATAAAGAGCTGCGGCCCATTTTGTTTTAGGCGAGGCGTTGCACCTGACCTTGGTACATTACAGTTTTGGTTCATTGGGCAAACAGTAAAACAATGTTGTCTAATAGCTTTATTACCATTTAAAAGTCGTATCATTTCACTGAATGGGCTCCTGTTGGATATGGGCCATTGAATTCTGCCTCCAACTCATGGCTAGTTAAAAGCTTTCTACACTGAGACACTTGTTCTCAGTCCATCACTTCCTGCTTCTCGTTTAAACGTATGTGTTGCACTCTGCAGCTGAAGGAAAACGGTTAAACATTTAGGTTCTGTCAAAAGTGAAGGGTCAACTTGGACTTGACAAATGTTCTGTTCTGACAAAACTTCTGTTTGTTTGTTTTTGCAGCCAATGAATGCTCAGAAAGAGCTGTTCACATTTACATCAGAGACATTAACAATGTAACGCTTGTGCTGCTCCACTGTAATAATCAAATTAGCTGAAAATAATCTGTCAGAAACACAGTACAGTACATCCAAACCAGGAGTAACCATGGATAATAAAAAAATAGTCATGGGAACTGAATTAGGCAGCGATAGCTTGGCTTTCATTAATTAAAATAAGTAAATAAGTAAATCACTAGCCAATCAGTATTTATTTACAGACAAACAATTGGACTTTGAAACGCTGTTAAAACAATCCATGTATAATGCACGCATAAAAAAAAGTTTTTCATACAGTGTAAATGATCAAACCTACCGTGTCAATAAGGTTCCTTTCTCCCACTTTATTTTTATCCTGCTCTCCAGGTTAGCACCAGCTGTATCTACTCAGATGTTACAACTGCGTTACACCGCAGAGGAACTGGCTCTTTTTGTATACAAAACAGTGACAGTTTTGATGACGCAACGCCTGCACTCAGGAGGAGTTGTGATGTGTTTGATCACAGAGGCATGTCCGGTTCATAAACCAAACCTGAATTCCACTTCATGTTTTGCTCATAATTGTTGCTACAGACACCAGGTTCTCAGACCGAGGGACAATGTGTATCATGAGGGTTTAAAACCTGCTGTTTTGCGAGCTTGCCTGAGTTAACCAAATGACCAGCTCCTCCAAAGGAGCTCCAAAGTGGAAGTGACTAGAGCAGAATGTTTATAATAAACTGGCAAAGGGCCTATTAAAGGGCAAGCGAGGTTAACTTTGAGTCAATAAGCATTAAGGAGACGGACAGGAATCCTGAAGTCCACTGTGAGTCGACTGCACTGAAAGTACATTCAGATCAGTTTTAAAATCCAAACACACCAATAATTCATGAGTTCACTGACAATCCCCTATAATATGATATTATTTCCTATTGTTTCAAAATACCTCGCCCACTGAGCTGCTTGTTACTGAAAATGTTGTATCACGTTCTGTTGGTGATCAGTGGCTGGTTTATATCTGATGACGTTTTATTTACTGTCTAGCCCAGATTCTCACCTCTTTAAAGCATGTTGTGTTCAGGGGACATATTGTCCTCATGTGTACTTTTAGGAATGAAGAGGACAACGTCCATTGAAGAAACCATTTGACAAACTCTACCAGATTCTACCAGATTTAGCTTCATGCTACAATCCACATTTGCATAAAAGTGGGTAGGACACAATGTTAAGCACATTTGTCCGGTTTAGCTTTCAGGGTCGGTGGCTGTTTTTGATTCAGCAGCAGTCTGTGCTTACTGACAATGATATCCTGAAGCACTGCCAGGCTCATGTGTACATGTCAATCACAGCAACACGGCGGTTTCTAATGCAACACTGTCTAAGGGCTTAAAGGTCAGGAAAATTCCGAAGCCTTATCTGTGCCTCGGACACCAACAGGAAGATTGACATTCACACTGAGGCTTAGCCCAAATTGATGCCCCATGGCCCACACTGACGTACTCTCATAGACTTAGCATTTGATGGACTCTCCTATAATACCAAGTCCTAACACCCAAGGTCCTGAGCCCACCTGCTTTCAGGAGTATTTCCCAGAGGGATACTTGTTTATGTTTATGTGTCTTTTGGTCGGTGCTGCGGGGAAACAACTGTAAAATGTGTTTCATTAAAACATAGAAAAGATTTTCTCATTTTCCACATTAAGTATAGAACAAAGTATGTTAGTATGTGTAGACACAACTTGACTGATGCAACAAAACACAGCATATTTGTCGAGAAAGTCAATAGCTGTCAGGTAACCAAAATACAGTAGTTTATCAACACCTGCGCTGACTTGCGAAGGAAGTTTTCCTTTGGTCTAGTTTCATGATGAATAAGGAAATGCTAATTGTGTCAAATGTCCATGAAGCTAATGGTGTTTATCACTAATCTATTAGATTAATTATGTTTATTTTTACTGCTGTATTTAACCCCTGTGACCAACTTTGAATCTGAAATTAGTGTGTAAACCAAAATGATTAACATTTTGGTGGCTCTGATGAAGGACTTGTTTTCACAGTATTCTGCCATTCTGAGATGCATTATTTTGATGAAGTGCTGTATTAATTAATCAGAAGAATGATTCGGTTGAAAGAGCATTAAAAAGTAAAGAAATACTTCAAAACATACGGCCCAAAATGATACAGAGGTGTTATTGTTGTTTTGTGCTTTTACCACTGCCAGACTACAATGCACTTCCTGTTGTGAACACAACGGTGAAAAGAGCTCTCTGTGCTTTGAACACTGTGAAAGGTGTATCTTGACAATGTACGTCAATATCACTCAGTGTGCAGGACACATCACACATGCTCAATACCCGAGGGAGTCAGGGGTCGGGGGGGCTCCAGCAAATCTGGACTGATGTGTTATCTTCACACTACTACTGTGTGCTCCTTAATCCCATCTTTCCACTGAGTTGAAAGAGGGAGACAGAGAGAAACAAAGAGGGGCAGCGTCCATTTTCAATCAAAACACCAATTTTAAACTTATTTTAAATTTGTTCATCCCAAAACGTTCAATATCTGCATCACATTTAGAGTCACGCATTTAAATCCAAGGACATTTTGTACAAGTTTTAATTGCCACTCAATGTCCAGAAATTACAACTGCTTACATACTCACGACACTCGGTTACCTTGACCAACCTCAGCTGTGCTATGCATTTCATGGTGTGAAAATGTTCCCAGCTGGTCATAACGTTGTGACAGTGACAAGTCGGAGCGTTTTAGTACTAGACATTTGGGAACCCTATGAGCAGAGCGATGGCATTCATTTGATCGCAGGTTTCTGTGTGAGCAGCTTCACTCCCTGCCACAGTGTTTCACTCTAATGATCAAAACATTTTCTTATTTGGCTCATTACAGTTTCATTAGGATCAAAGATCTTAAGATACTTAAAAACGCATCTCAACAGAGCAGGTGGTTTTTATCGTGAGTCTTTATTCATGCAAGACGTCGGGGGACGCTTGTATCATTAAAACAGGTCTGTGTTTTACCAAAGAGGGAAAAAACAACTGGTGCAAAAGGAGCAATTGCTGTGAGCAATGTAGCAGCACAGTGAGTGAAAATGTTCGTAATCATCTGGCCACCAGAGATGGCAAAACGTTTGACTGAAAATTGTTTGTTTTTTAATTCTTTGAGTTGTATTCACGAGACACGAAAATTAAATGGACAAGTGTCTCAGGCAGTGGTTCCCAAAGTGGGGGGCACCCCCTCCAGGAGGTACAGAGCTTTGTCCAGTGAATGTCATTTTCAATATTTTCTCTTCTTGTGCCAAATGAGGCAGATTGCTTTGTGGTTATATTTCTTTTTAACTTATAACTGCAGTTTTCTATTCATTACTGTGTTTGGATATGTTTGTCAACAGCTCTGAACTAGGGATGTGTAAGGGCTGTTACTGTCAACTTTCTCTCGTGTCACCACTACATCATCTATTTATTCAAACTAATACCCTTGCACTGTGGAAATTATGCAAAAGGAGTTTCTAGATCGCCCTTTGGCAAATATAGTTAGAGACCCCTGCTATACATGCTGATAAATCCTGGACATTCTGTTGATATGAGATGTGCAGCAGTTTTTTGTTTTGTTTGGTAATAACACAATATACAGTACATTAGTCATCATCAACTGGTGGCCTATGGGCCCAATCCAGCCTGCTCACACCTGGATTCCAAAATCAAAGGGAAAATATTGCGAGATCCCCACTATTAAGGCGTCTGTCCAGAAAAAAACTGGCCCCAAATATAGTTAGAGACCCCTGCTGTACATGCTGATAAATCCTGGACATTCTGTTTGTCCTGAAATTCTATCACAGCATTTCAAACTGGACCTGTTACTGACACTGATTGTTCAATGAGCGACAGCAGAACCAAAGCAACAAGTGGTCAACAAATACGTCTCCCATATTGGCAGCTGTAGTTTACTCGGACCACGGTTTATTCCACATGGTGCAGCTTCTGTTTTGTTCTAACGATTATGTCACAGAAGAGACAGGATAAATGATTTATTTCAGCAGGTGGAAAATGGAAAAATAAATGCAGCTGTGCTGAATAAAGAACCATTTTGGAGCAGTCGTTCCTAATGCTCGAGAACTGTTGAGTGTCATGTTGCATCAAATCTGTCTGTGTGGTCTTTTTGTGGAGCACAGCAAAATGCTCACGAAATAGAAGCTTCTCTCTGAAACCAGTTACGTACGACACCAAAGGTGTGAATGTCTCAGTGCAGATTTGATGGAAACCTCACTTAGATGGAAGTATGAAAGGACCAAGTTTTGATTCGAGGCAGAACGTCCTGAATTAGTTAGTAGATTATTTTGAGCTCAGCCTGCATCATGCACTAATAATAAACCGCCAAGAATAAACCAAACAACGGAAAGGACTGTAGGTGGGAAACAGAAACTATTGCAGTACATGTACATGTACAGTACCATCCTAATGCTATTAGACTATGGGCTGCCTTGAAGTCCACCTCAGAGAGCCATTCCACTCCTACTATATCTCTGAAACAGCCCAATATCATCAGAAATGTTATTTCTGCCTCATCTGTCGCCTCATAGAGAGAATGACTCAAACGATGCTGGAGAACGGATGCAACAAAGGATCTGGACTAATATTAGATTGAAGGAGTTCTACTTTAAATAGCCTGAGCAAGAAACCAAGTATGTTTTTTTTTTACCCCCTTGGCAGAACAGTTACGTTACACTAACAATCTATTTATTCAACGGATGAGTTTCAGATAAAAGTCTGCCATGAAATGTTCACAGTGGAACGAATAGCGTTTGACTAGAAATTGTGTCTAAATTTTCCTCTTGAAAAACTAGGTTTTATATAACATTGGCAACGTGATGAGAGTCAGCTTGCTCACAGATTTATATTTAAAAAGACAGTAATATTAATCACTGCACAGATTTGAATGCAGTGCTCACTCAGGCTCCGACTCAAGAACCCTCTTTTACCCCACAGCCAGGCACAGCTGCAGAAAGAACAGATGTCGGGGAGTATGAATTATGTGCATTCATTAAAATACTGTGACCAAACCTTAACAACTTACATGAGTAACTACAAAATCCAACCCTTTGGTGGTTCAACATGCTGCTCAAATAATAGAAATACCTTTAAAATTCACATTTTTGAGCAAATATTTATATTCATTACAATAAAAAAATGAATGTCGCGTTATGGTAATTCATTTCAAACAAGCAGGAGTTCTGTGGGATTTGGGTTGGGAAACCTAGCATTTAAAAACACCACACTGTAGCCAATCTACCGACACTGTGGGCTGCATTTTCATTACTCTTAGTCACTTCTTGTCGGAGGAACCGGATGAGTACTTTCTATGATTTTCTTTTTTTCAATAGGTTCGATGCTTTAAGAGGTCTCAGGCTGCTGAAAAGATGTTCATTTTTCTCAAAAGCAGTGAACTGATGAATGGAGTGTATGCGGAGTGCACGGCCGATGGCTCTTAAACTCCTCTCTCTGTATAGTTTCATTATGAATTCTAATCTGCTGCGAACAAATAACTCCCTTAAATCAAAATTGTCCAACGTCGTTATAACCGAATCAATCGATGATTTAAAAAGAAACCAAATTGACATGTCACTACAATGAAGAGCGATTTTTTAAAAAATATCTGTGCAACCTTGAAACAGGTCGACAGGAAGGCACTAATTTGGCTGTGTGTTAAAGAAGTCACCACAAAGATGTTCCTTAAACGAGCTTTTGAGAGCTTCTTCTTCTTCTTTTTTTTTTTTTGCACAGATGGACTTACCTGCAGGAAGTAAGAGTACTCTGATTAATCAATGCCAATCACCACCTCATAATCCACTTAAACTAATGGGAAAGATCAACTGCTTGTGGTTTCTGAAAGTGTGGTTGAGAAATCAAGTGTCCAGAGAATAGACTGCAAGTATGACCTAACCAGGGATGGCCAACATGTGCCCATGTATATCATGTGACTCTTTGCAGTAACACTGTAAAAAATTGTGACTCTCAGCCTCTGACTGGTTGGCCTCCCCCGACCCAAACTATCAGGTAGAACATTTGTTACATGCATATACCAAATACGTAGCTTCGAAATATCCGAGAAAAACATGTGGTGAGAGAGGCAAAAAGTTCCTGTCGGACATCTCAAATGAAAAGATAATGAATGATTAAATGCATTTTTCTTAAATAATTCATTAAGTGTCTTGAGGAAACGTCACTAAATATCTGTCTGATGAAAATGTTATGTCTCCTGCTTGTTTACAGTCCGACCTGTTATTGGTTTGTCAGCCTGTGTTCAAATCCTTGACTTCTCTCTCCATGTGATTTATTGGCCTGATTTAATAACTTGACTCTGTCATTTGTCAAGAGGTTTTACTGAGGCGATCTGACAACTAAATCCAGGGGTCTTGCCAGAGAGCACAGGTCTGGGCTGTCGCTTGGTTTATATGTCCAGTCCTTGTCCTGGATGTATTGTCTTTGTGATTAAAAGTTCTCCAGACTACGTTTGGACGTGTACCATACTCACTATAGTCGCATAACACAAAAAAGAATATGTAAAATGTGTCTAACTTTAGGTAGTTCTCAAGGTGTGATGTGTGTACCATTAAGAGTACAGGGTATGTGATGGAATATATATATTTTTTTTTATTAGAGTACATTGGTAAAAACAAACCTAATGCTACAGCTAGCATGCTTGTGCCTTTCAGTATTGATTTTACTTTATTTACTTATTTGCAAAGTGTGGCTAACAATCTTATGAGGAAATAAATACAGGCTGTGTTTACATGAGTGGAGTAGAACTGTGCTGTATTACAGTATTTATGTGGATATAATACTGGTGATACTAGGAAGGACAGATATTTGTGAAGGCAGTACACACTGGAGGAAGTTTGAGAACAACTTGTCGATGTGGTCCCGAGACAACGTCTTTTTGATAGAGTTCTATAAACACACACAGGGATTGTTAATTGTTATAAAGTTGTCCTTTAAAGTTCATCAGAAACATCCAGAAAAAAATAAAAACCCTCTGCCATATCTGCCATTCAGACACCTACTGTAAGGCGGGATAGAATGACGCTGGTGGCCTGCCTCGAGCACAAGTTCATGTCCATTTAATTCTGCTGACGTTACTGTCTCAAAAAAATGAATTCTTTGCTCCAGAGACCCTCTGTGCCGTACAGTGAATGATAAACTCATTATTATATATATCTGCAAGTGTATGTGAGTGTATTTAAATAAACTGCTCTAAATTGTTTTCTTATATCCTTTTTTTCTATCACCGTGTGCTTCACAGCAGGCGAAGCAGCTGCAGTTCTAGAACCTGTAAATGTTGCCAAGTCTTTACTGACAAGCTTACTGTAGGCAAAATAAATTAGTGTAATTAACTTGGTCAGTAACACCGTGCCACCTGGGCCTGTGTGGTTCCACTAGAGTTAATGTTTTAAGAGCCCTGCCGTGGAGCAGGAACTTGGCAGCAAACACGTCTGTGTCCTTGGTCAAGAGTGTTCCAGGCGCCCTGCAGTTTTCAGATTTAAAGAGCACCTGGCCCAGGTCCGACCCCTGGACCAGGGTTCCTGCCCCCCCCCGGCCCCCCAGATAGAAAAGTATCTTGCATCTCCCTTTTTTTTTTCACAAAGCCTAAGAACCGAACTCTTTTACCAATATCTAGCACACAGTAAGTGGCATTGAGGGTAACGTTACTGGGAGAAAGGCCGACAGGGCTTTTAATTATATAATCATTTTACTTCTGACTTTTCCCTTCAACACCCACGTTTCCCCAATAGATGTCGTAGAAAATGATAAAAACATTTTAGCATTTTAGCCTTTATGCATGACGTTTACATGTCATTTATCTTAGTTCACCATCTGCAGTCGTGGTCCGTGAGTCAAAAAGTTTGCCCACGCCTGTTCTAGAGGCTTCTTGAGTTCTGTAATCTGTGTGATTCAAAAATCTGCCTGTGTAAATTTGACGAAACACCAGTGCCTTTTGCTTTTAAGAGTACATCATTTTTGATAAGAGATATTTTTGAAGCAGCATCCTTCAGTTGTCATTTTGATATTTTTGAAACAGCATCCTTCAGTTAGAAGTTCCAGCCAACAGGCAGCAGAGCCACAGACGAGGCTACGACAGGTTCAGCAACTGCTGACCGTGTCTGTAGGAAAACCCACGTCACCGCCCTACTCACTCCCCTCGTGTGGAGGAGAACCGGAGATATGGGAAGAACACGAGTCCCTGGCACTTTCTGTGCCATCCACGCAGGTGCACCATTGACAGCCAAGGTCACTGAGCGTTGACAGAGGGCTTCTTCTTCATGGAGATAAGACTCCCACAAATATATGAACCTACGAGTCCCTCCTCAAAGGGAGGAAATAGAATCCTGCCTGTGAATTATTCAGTGGGTCTCCCTCACCCTAAATAACAGCCAGCGAGCATTGTTTGACATCCTGAATGAATAATTAAGGAGTGACCTTTTGTTCCCGTTAGAGGTGATAGGTTGATCGCGCCATACTTTGCGGGTGAGGCTGTTAGACAAGGAGAAGGTCCAAACTGCTCAAGGGAGTTATGGGTAGAAAGGACATGTCGGTGTGAAATTTACAGAATATCTTTTGATAGCTTCGGCATTGTTTCCACGCTGTTATAAAAATTTGTACCTTGCTGTGGGTACTTTTTTTTCTGTGCTAGTCTAGGGCTAGCGGTTGATTCTGTGGATCAGAAATGATCTGTTAACACAAAGTCAGTCCCAGCTCAGCTGCTTTGGTCTGGTTCAGTTTTTGGTTCCAGTGAAATATGGTCCATTTCCTGGTCTTGTATTTTAATGAGGTAATACATTACTCCATCCAAACGTAATAACCCTCCATCTAAAAGGAAACCCCACTAGAGAATGACTGCAATTCAATGAACTTATGGTATTTATGTTAGATGTCATCTCCCCTCCCGTTGTCTGTAGTGTCAGATGTTCTTCTTTTGTGGAGAAATCATCAAACCCCGTCCACCGACTCGTCAGACTGGTTGATGCTGACCACCTCGCCAGATCACGGTCCATCTGGTCGACCAAGTTCCCGGACATCGCCCAAACTCTTCTTGCCGCTGTTGCTTGCTTGGTTCCATATTTCTCGTCTTCAAGTAAATTTCTAGCAATTAGCATCATTGCTTCTTTGACATCCTCCCCGTCTGAGGTCTTCTTTTTCTTAATCAAGAATTGCGTCGCTCTAAATGAGGCTTCAGTTGCTTTTTGGGTGTTGCGCAATGCTGCCCTTAACTCACCGGCTTTTCCTGCTCGTAGTGTTCTGCCCTCTGGGTAGTTTACATGGTAGCTCCTGTGACACATTGTGAAATGTCTCTTTGCCGTCGCCACAGTCGCTCCAAACGCCCGGCAAACTCAGACTCAGGCTATTCACAATAAACTACATCAAATTTAAACAACAAACAAATATATTGATAATATAAATAATAATAATTTCAGAAAACATTTTATATTATTTTTGTAAAAATGGGTTCAGATTCATCTCGGTTCCATCACAGACCAGATGCAGCAGAACGAGAATGAATCGGAGACATGAAGGTGTGTTTGTGGTTGGCTTCAGACTAACAGGGCGTCATTCAGTCCTGATCATTTTTAGTTAATAGAGTTAATTGATGCTGTGCACGCAACAAAGGTATGTGTCTGAAGCTACTGTTGGGTTCCATGAAAAGGCCTGTGAACAACAACAACACGTTGTAGCATTTTTCTCCCGCTCCTCACCCATCCAAACTCCCATGGATACTCCTCACCCCCTTCATACCTACACACACGCCTGTTTCTTAGTTCAATTTTCTGCCTTCCTCCCACTAGACCTGCTTCTTCCTCTTTTTCATTTTCTTCATTCCGTAGACTTTATACATCCCTGTCACTCATTTGGAACACACACACACACACACACACACAAACAAACAAACACACAACTGAATGAACAGGCAGGGATTTTCATCCTCTTTTTTGTTTCTTCTGCGTCCCACGCTTTTTTATGCAAGTGGGAGGGAGACACTATGCTTGTAAACATACAGAGGCTCTTGGTTCATTTGTCAACCCCCCCCGTTCAGTAAGTTAAGTATGTTCTAAGTTATGTAAGTGACATAGTGTACGTGTAAGGTACGCTACGGAATCAAGTGTCTACATACGGGCCAACTCTCTTCCCTCCCTTCCTCCCTCCTCCTCTTCCTAAGTAAGAACTTATAATTAAAACCATATTCTATTTTAGATCACATGTATCCTAATAAACTATCATTATGTTCTGTATCTGTGCCTTTACAGCAGTTAGTAGCAATTACAAAGTTCTAACCTTAAAAGCACACATCATAGCATGTCTCACTACTGACCTAGACCTTGGCTTTCAGACATACTGCTATCGTTCTATCATACAACACACCTTTAACACATCAACATCCACTCCCCTACCCTTTCTTCATCTCAGTTAAAACCATATTTTATTGTATTTCACAGGAATCCTTATATACTATCATTTTTTTGTGTCTGTAAATGTCGCTATAGTAATTAAAAACGTGTTTTTTCCATTGTTATTAGCGCTAACAAGGGAGTTTTTTTTTAGAGATCTGGAACGGATTAATTGTTTTTCTGTTATTTCTTATGGGAAAACAGGATTTGAGATACGAGCACCTCGAGTTACAAGCTCGGTCCTGGAACGGATAATGCTCGTGGCTCAAGGTTCCACTGTGTGTATATATATATATATATGTATTACAGCACACGCCTCTATTCCATATTCTTTGTGACTTATTCTGCCATTCTCTCAATGACCTAACCGAGTTCGAGACACACACTGAATATTCTGGCAGTCCAGCTTCCCTTCGTCCTCCTACTGGGACGGCTCTCTTCCTCTGGCCTCTCCAGGCCATCTGGAGTGCAATGTCCTGGCTCCACTGGTCCTGAGCCAACCGCAAAGCCCGCATGGATGAACGCAGTATCTTCAAGTACAATTTGTATGCGTCAAAGCCTCGCTGTGAGTCTAGTGACCCAGCTGAGTGAAGTCATTGAGTCCCACATTAAAAAGGCTCATTCTGCTGCTTTGAAGGCACCTGCGCTCTCCGTCCCTTCCCATAGTGCGCTAATTGATTAAAGCTATAGCTCGGCCTCACGACTGACTGCAGCTCTGTTGATGACCCTGTGCTGGATCGCCTTCTTCATAAAATAAGCAAAAAGGCTAGAGCTGTCAAGATGAACGCTTAAACTTCTGATAATCAAGTTGTGAAATTAATCCGAAAAAAAAAACACTTGGGCAAAGTTTTTGTTTCACTTCCGCATCTCAGTGCCCAGCTGGATCTTCAACTTCAGGTCTGATGCCTGGCTCGGGTCAGACCAGCCTCAGACAGTAGGTCCGCAGGCCTTTAAAGGTTTATATTTTTATCAGTTACCTGATGAAGTTACCTGATAAATAGTAAGAGTAATTTCTGGTCTAAAGGCTGTGATCTACTCACAGGTTC
This sequence comes from Cynoglossus semilaevis, assembly GCF_000523025.1. NCBI lineage: Eukaryota > Metazoa > Chordata > Actinopteri > Pleuronectiformes > Cynoglossidae > Cynoglossus > Cynoglossus semilaevis. Next base: position 17,256,225 of record NC_024311.1, on the reverse strand, counting down.
TACACTGAAGCACAACTGGTATCAATACAATACTAAGGTTAACATTCACAATAAACTACATTAAATTTTTAGTAAAACGGCAACTCCTTTAAAATGGTAAATGTGTAACAAGTCTCTGAGAGTCACTATATATTTATATATATATATATATATATATAAATGTATTGATCAGTTTTAAAAATGATCGTTTGACCTTATTTCAACCCAACCAAATACATTCTAGACATTGAGGCACACCCTGTGACAATTAACCTGTAGAGCACACTGCTTTGGCACGTTGTGCTGAACAAAATAATTGCACTTTTCATAAGTCGTTATTATGAAAATACATTGAAGCTAAAACTAGGCGTGTGCTTTTTATTTTACCACCAAGCACAGAGTTCGTGATTATCAATGTATCAACTTTTAAAGTAAAGTAAAAAAAAAAGATAAAAGAGTTTTTTATAGCCAACCATTACCTTTCTGTTAGTTTCTGGTCTAAAGGTTAACAGCCATGACCTCCGCACTGATTCTAAAGTTAACCCCGAAAATTTATTTTCTTTATTTGTTAATAATCACATTAAAATATTAAGTAAAGTAAGTGTAAATTACTTAAATGTCAAGGTAAATTGATGTGGCTACAATCCGAAAACACTCAATACATCACGTGTATAAAACATTATAAATCTTTCTTGGTAGTGCATCCGAAAGCCAGAAGTCGCAACATATTTCTCACTAACCACCTGTATAATACGATTTAAAAAAAAAAAAAAAAGGCAGTACAGTGCATTATAATTTTATTTTTCATTTTCTCCAGTGTATATATATATATATATATTTATTATTAAGAGTAGTTTTATTCTTCATTTTCATATATATATGAAAATGAAGAATAAAACTTCATTTTCATATATATATAAATATATATAAATATATATATATGTGTGTGTGTGTGAAAATGAAGAATAAAATTACGATTAAAATGCAACGGAAACCCCCCCACAAATAACCAGCACTTTTATATATTTGCCCCATGTTCTGGACTCACCCAAAGGGAGGCTCCAAAAGCTGGTCGAGAAGTCACAGCGACTTCTCCGTCTTCAGCACTGAGGTTTCTGAGGTTTCTGTATCAGCACCAGCGCCTCGCAGGGATGTGATGCAAGTTTACCTTTGGAGTCCGTGAACGCCTCCAGTGTGTGCACGCTGCCAACACCTTTAGTCTGATGACATGGAGACGGAGCACGGCCAACCAACCAACCAACGCAGTCCCTGGTGCCTAACTCACATCTTGGAGCATCCCGCTGTAGTCCCCGTGGACGGACGTCTGTCTGTCTGTCTGTCTGTCTGTCTGTCTTCGGATGGGTGGACTCAGCTCCTCTGTGCGAGACCGTCTCTGTCGGCGCACCCCTGGCTCTTCACCGCGATGCTGATGCCGATAAAGATCGGGGTGTGTGTTTCATCCCGCTACTCGGCGCGTAGTGATGGAGCCACGAGCAGACGGAGCAGAAGAAGTGTTTGTTTCGCCCTGACTTCATTAAAGACTCCTCTGCCGTGGACGAGCTCCGTGTCCTGCCGTCGGTCTCTTTTCCACTGCGTGCTGCGAGTGCACACACTGTCAGATGCGCACTGAGCTACAGTAGAGGCAGCAGCGACTTTAAACTGGATACAGATGCTGCCACAGATACGGCAGCCAATAGTGCCCGCCGTCATTAATAATAAAACTCCTGTATTTATTATTAGACGCACTTCATTGATCGTGATCCACTTGGTCCCTCGCAGATTTTAAATGCATCTCCATGAAGAAGAAGCCTTCTCTTGGAGGAGAGATGTGAAACGGCTTCTTCTAGAACATTCACGTCCAGTTACCAAACAGAACTCTTTCACGTTGATCATGATCATAGATGACTGAGGATCTCCATGGCAGTTCCACAGTCTGATCCTCCCTCTGAGCAGGAGGATTACAGCTGTTGTGTACACATCTGAATTGCTTCATGAATGTGCAGTACTGAGGTCCGATTGCATCAGTTGCTAAAGTGTAGCAACAACTGCAGTTTTAAGTTGACCTTTTCTCTCAGAACTGAGACAAAAAACTGTTACCATGGAATTTTAAACTAAATCAATAGACGTGTAATCAGTACATTTTCCCACTGTGGGATTTATAAGGAGAATATGGTCAATGGAAAAGAAGAAGATACTGAACTACTGTTGTGCCATCTAAGGGCATGAACCCCTCACTTTGAGAACCACATACAGATGTCTACCTGTCACAAGTTTCAGTGTATCTTATTACACTTTGAGATTGAATTTCAACAATGTATTTGGGTGTGTGTGTGTGTGTGTGAGACACACAGAGAGAGGTCATGCAGCATTTTAAACGTGCTGTATAGATAATATAATCACCTTAAGATAATTAAAAAAAATCCATTTTCACATCAGAGCCTTTTGGAAAGCTCTACCATCAGGCTGACTGATCGAACCAGTATTTTCACAAACATCAGAGCCTTTTGAAAAGGCCTACCATCAGGCTGACAGGCTGACTGGTCGAACCAGTCTGATCAGAGATGAAACCAGTTTGTTATGATGTTATGATGATAAGGATTCGGCTCAGCTGACACCTTCACGGGCTGCACCTGACTTGAGTACACCTCCCTCTGCTGGAGTGAGGCAGCAAATCCCTCTCTCTCTCTCTCTGTCTCTCTGTGTCTCTCTCTCTCTCTGTCTGTGTCTCTGGCTCCGAGGACTAAGGATACAAATCCAAGAACACTGATTCAGACCCACAGGAAGGTTTTGCAATCCACTGCAGAACAAGTAGAATCACTTTTTTTTTTTTTTGAAACATTTCCAATTCACAGAGCTGGGACACACACAACACATGTGGGCCCTGTCTGTAGTATCTTTACACCTACAGTACGTGCTCTGTCATACGTAGTCAATCCTTAGTATTGAAAACTTTTACATTGCAAAGTATTTAGACTAACACAAAATTGTAAATCTATGCTTTTATTTTATATATTTATTTGTGTTTGTACCAAGTATTTTACTGCGTACAGTCACTTTTTGTCACCCGTGAAGGTTATTCTATTTATAAACACCTGCACTGTGTTCTGTTCCTGAACCACTGACTTCCTGTCACCTGGTTTTTCCTGTTTAATATTTAGTTTCCCTTCATTTTTTTGAATTCTCAGTGTTTATTAAAACCAACAAAAATGAATCATCATCAGATGATGGTTTACTAGTTAAGGATTTTTTTTTAAAGGTACAATATGTCACATTTTAGCACAGTGTGTGTGTGTGTGTGTGACCTGCTAACATAAATTAAGTCACTTGCGAAGCTGTGACCGACATCGCAGGTGCAGCGTCGGTATCTGCTGGGACTGTTTTGTTGTATCAGCAGGAGAAAAGTGCTGAACATATTCAGCGCTGCTTATTTTGCAGGAGTTGTGTTGAATAATCTGTGCGTTACGTGTGTAATGACGAAAAGTAGAAAAGTAGGTCTGACTTGATTTGTTTTCGACGTCATTTTTTTTTTTACGCTGTCGTTTGACAAATATCCGTTTCACAGTGTCCTAAAAAAACGACCGAGAGAACATGGAGGATAATATTAAGGTTAACGGTGGATTTGAAGTTGAAGAAAACAGAGTCCACAGGTTTCATGTGCGTTAATGAACACGCCGGGTGCTTGACAGCTAGAGCTTGATGGATTTTGAAGGTTGAGAGTCCTGACACATATCCCTGACCAAAAGACAAACAACCCCCTCGTGGCACACTCATCAGTTCTCTGCCTCTCACTGCTCGTTGCTCATCCAACACTGGCATCTGGTGTTACTCATAATCAATAGTGCTGGCTTCCAAAGTCGGCCTAGAGCGGTTGCCAATTACGTAGCACCAACAAACCATTGTTGCTGTCATTCCAGGAGTATGTTTTTCTGTGAAGCTGAAACTAAAAGCTGTGCATTGCCATTCACAACATGGTTGGTAGCAAAGCAAAGTTTTGAATACTACTCTCAGATGCGTTCTTGTGTGCTTTGCATTTAAAATCAGCCCTAAATGGCCATGTGCTCCTGCTGTGTGGTCCGCTCGAGCTGCGTTGTTACAAACACGCTTGAGTTTCCACCATCGTCTGCGTTAGCTCTTATACAACGCTGCAGGCCACGGGCCAGAGAACGCGTGGCCAAATGAGTGATTCATTACGTTCTTATGCAAACTGTACTCCTAGGTCCAATAATGCCTTAAACAATCCTCCTCAAACTTATTACTGTCTTATCAATGGCTGAACACCGCGGCGCTCCAAATTGCTCTTTGTGGCCCAGCTGCCCTCTCATGGATTATGATAAATGAGCCGAGCACACCGGTCAAAATAAATTCAGGATTCTCCGTCTGAATAAGTATCACGCTGACGCTGGGCGTACAAACTCGGAGTACAAACCCCAAATCGATCACAGGCCAAAGATTTGAAGGTTCACCGTGGTGAAACCCACAGAGTTTGGTTCATATAGAATATTATGTAAACAGTGAACAGTGGCACCGACCGGGCCAGAGCACGGCATAAGGCGTTGGATCATTTCATGTAACCGTCTCTGCAACAGCAGAGCGCCCTTCACACTCGGTCTCGGTGCTCGTCTGATAAAGATAAATGCTTTGGAGCTGCACCTCATTGGAGGTTTGAATTGAGAGACGGCTACAGTGAAGGCAGCCTCCGATCAATGGTAACACCAGGTGTGAACAGGGCCGTGTTCACACCCATATCACAGGGAATGATATGGACGTGTTGATTCCTGCTTTAAAATTGTAACTCTTTCATTTATACTGGCTGCGTTACAAGAAAATCGACTGTAATTTCTGTTGGTTCAACTAAACGGCGACAGACATCAAATGTGCCAAGTTATCTTTAAAAGTTTAGATTTATTCTTGTACATTTTATTGTAATTATTTCGCCAAGCATTACACATCCAACCAACGCAGACCCAGACCGCCAGCCATATTTTGAACCTCATTTTGATCTGTGATCCTACACCTGCCCTGTGAACATCTGTTGTTTTAATCAGTTTGTGTTTGAGGTTTATTTCACAATAGTTTATTTTTACAACGCAAACACTAAATCAAAAGAGGGAACACGTGTACAGTCCTGGTTGTTTTGTCACTTTATATCATATAGTAACAATGATCCATGAGAAGATCCTGGATTGTCTTGTTCAAGGTGTTCGGATCGACAGACGACATTCCCCGGTCGAGTAGTCGTGGGGGGAAAGATAGTGGATTTTGTTTGGGAGTTTGGCGTTGGAGAGCTTGGGACCATGAGCTGATATATTTCTGTTAGTGTTTTTAATATTTTGTTGGATGGTTGGTGGTTGTGTGTTATTTCCTGCCTCTTCAGGACGGTAGTTCAACTGCTTCATTCATTCTTTTCTTTATGAAGTCACAAAGTACAGAACAGGAAACAGAAGAGAAAAAACAAAAAACAAAACAAATAACAGTAGAGAACAAACAGGGAGATAAAACCTGCAGAGACAGATACTGCAGCTTCAGCTATTCAACAAAAGGTGTCGTGATTTGTTTTTGTTTTTTTTATATCTGCATTTGTTTTTTCAAATGTGGTATTCAAACTATGCACTGTAACTGTTCACTCTGCACCGGGTGCTTTATGAGAGTTTAAAATACGGTGAATTTCACTTGGAATACACCAGAGTTCTTCCTGGGAACAATTAATTTTTTTGTGTATATAACTATAAGAAATGGAATTATCTGTAAATAATATCTTGAATTGTTCGTGTAGTTGTTTGGGAAACGTGCACACAAAGTCCGTGGAACTTTCTTCAGATGATTAACAGGACACAGTATGAAGTGCTGCATTTTGGGTAAGGAGAAAAATAGTTTTGGATTTGATGCCTCTTCATTTATTCATCAGTGCGGTTCCAGCTGCAGTGGTCGCTCGAAAACACAAACTCAGGGATGGGTTCATCACAGGTTATACTTGCTTCCACAGATATGAAGTTTAAAACAGACTCAAATCAAATGATCTCCTCTTTTCTATACCTCCCTCCCTTCCTAGTCTCCCCTCCCTCACTTCTTGCTTCCTTTTAAAGTCCACTTATTTTTCCTCTGCCCTCTGTTGTCAGAGAGGGAAACAAATGTCCTCAGCAGTTCTAAGCCCTGGTCTCTATCTCAGAGCACCTGCTTCCTGCAGACTGGCTGATGTGTTCGTGGATGGCTGTTTTTAGGTCAGGAGGATGCATGTCTGTGTCAGGGGGGACCACAGGACCTTTCTATTAAAGAGACGTTGGAAGTGATGAGTTGTGGCTTTACTCTTCTCACAGTCGTATATTTAGCCGCAGCGACTGAGAGGTCCTGTCTGGGACATGGCAACCGATTTACAACAGCACAAAAAGATACGGGAAAAAATGAACATTAGCGATCAGTTTGTTGCATATTTTTTTGAGACGTTTCTGTCCGAAACATATGGGTTTATATACATATATATATGTAATGGATGTGCTGCATGCAGAATACAAGGTAAACAAACAAATAGAAATTTGACATGTGTTTCATGGCGATCAGTAAAGAGTAACTGTCCCTTTAAACCATTGTCAACGCCTAACCAATGCTTTGCTGCAGTGGTTCTCAATCTGCAGTATGTGTGTCAGTGGGGTACTTGGGGTTCCTTGAGTGGTGAGCAGGGATTCTGGTTCTGTCTTTTTACCTGCATTGGTGGCAGTAAATAAAGTGAAGCGCGCAAAAACGCTGCCGTCGTGTCTCTGAGGTCGAACTTTAAAAACAGAGGTCGAAGTCATTAAACAGCTGTCGTACCGTGTACGCTGTCTTTCAGTCGAAGAATTGACTTTAGATTCACAACAATCACCGTCGAGCCGTGGATTAAACCGAGACGTCGCTCATTAAGTTCAAATGGAACTGGAACTGTTTATAAAGCTGTAACAAATCTATACGAACGGAATACATTTAACTCCAACGCTGGACTAACGGGGCAGTTCACACCAAAAGTGATAGGTGCAAATTGAGCGGCACCTCCACATACAACTAATCAATGTATGTCAATATCAATAATCAATATGCTCATAATAAAATGGCTGAATACTTGTTTTCTTCTTTGGATGGTTCTCAAGCGTGTATTCTGGGCCTTTACTCTCATATCTGTCTTGATCAGAAGACCATCAAGAATTCACTGCTTTGTCTTTGGCTACATTTCAGCTTCAAAAGGGGAGACAAGTTAAGTCAAAGGGATATTTGGGAAACAGAGAAGTGCCACATAGAGCGGGAGGAAATGAAGACAAGTGAAGAAGGAGCCTGGTTTTCAAACAGTTTTGGTTTTTTTTGAAGGTTGAAAACATATTTTCCAGACGTTCCAAATCCAAGACCATAAAAAAAACAATATAACAACCAATGCTTTAGCTGACCAGCAGTAACTACAGAAAAAAAACAACATAACAACCAAAGAGCTGGGTTTTGATGCTTTAGCTGACCAGCAGTAACTACACAGTCAAGAACCGTCTTCTCCAGCTGTGGATCTCACAGTACTGTACTGACCTTTTACAGGCAGCAAAAACACATAATTGTAATGTAAACATATCTGCAGAATCCAGTCACGGTGACAGGGAAACAGCCCACGCTGACAAACGGGAGAGAAATGTCCGCTCACCTATAGCGCTCTGTTTGGACACACCGTGGTCAATATATGGATTCTCCTCTGTGCTTGTGCACTGGCGCAGTAACAGTTTTCAGTTAAACTGTCCGGTAGAGCCGCCGCTGTAGCTCAACTTAACTGTCCGTGACGGCTGAGCAGCAGTTTGAGCCAAAACCTACCACCGTCCTCGTAACTGCCGTGGAGGAGCACAGGCACAGTTAGACATCTTTACATCTTTTGTTCGTTCGAGCCTTGATTCAATTTTCTCGTCTACAATAAATAAACATCCGCGTTACATCATGATACCATTAATATCATCGTTACCATCGCCTGGAAACGTCTCAAATGAACAGAACCGTAATGATGGGCTGGGCAGCAGTCTGTTAGCGGAGACCCTCCTCTGTTTATTTTTATAGTAGAAATGAATAATTTAGGAGGAGGAGACTGGAGAGGTTTGATTCCTGCAGAGTCTGGTTAACTGCTTTCATCTATATTAAGGCTGGACTGCGTCGGGGTGCGGGGAAATCTGAACTGTCCTGATCTGCCCTGTAAAAATACCCTGCCCCGTGTTGGTCTCAGGACAGGACGTCATTACTGAGAACAGAGGATGTGTGAAGGCTTGGACCAAAATAAACTCGTCAATGGGGATTAGTAATTTGGAAATTAATCTGATTTTACTTTGTCTCCGATAACGTCACCTTTCACTTATCAGTGAATAAACAGCAGATAAACATGTTATTGAAATACACAGTGGAGAATGAGTTGTCGTTTCATCAACGCACCTCAGGTTTAAAATACCATCTCAACGTATATAAAGAGGATTTCCCATGGCACACTAATGGGCCGCAGCACAGTGGTTGGGAATCAATGGACTACTGTATGTTTAAAATCAATAAATAAATACATTTTCACAGGAGTTATAGATTAAAGCAACTGACTTAGAAGTGTTCCAGAACTATTTGTTCTAGATACTTTTTGACCTGTGTGTGTATATGTTCATAGATGTGTACTGGAGCAGCTGTGGTCAGTCACAGAATTTTATACTACTACTACTACTACTACTACTACTACTACTATTAGCCACTTGTCATTTATTTTTGCATCATCTCAGCTTCCATCTTCTGTTGCAGTCGTAGAGTTGCATTTTTGCCGAGTTAATACGCCCCAGTACGCTGATGTGTTCATCAGTTTCAGGTCAAAGAAAAACTGTCACTTGTTACCATGGACTTAATCTTATTTCAAACTTGTGCCCAGCTCCACCCTGAACCTGAACCTGAACCTGAACCTTATAGAAAACAGAATGTGTGCAGCTAGAAGAGTAAGACAAACATAGTTTCCTTCTAATTAAGATCTCGGACTCACTTCATGGATTTGTCAAAAGGATGAGGAGACTTCAGGTCGACTCCATCCTCCATCTGTCCACGACATTTCATTTTTCAGTGAACAAGGGAGAAACGGAGCTAATCTGACATTAAACTGAAAGCATCGGCAGTTAATGTGCACTTTACCAGCAAATGGGCAGTTAAAAGATTTCACAAAAAATTCCAACACCTGTCTTCGTGACTTTGGGCTGTAACCTCAATTAATAAGAAAAAAAAAATACAAACGCTAACACAGAACAGACCCCAACAAAAAAGACGTCATCTCATCGTCATGTCTTTTATAGTAAGAGTTTTAAACAACACTGAAGTTGGGAATCTGTAGCTAGTGTAAGTGCAGGTGTACCAAGCCTGTGTGTGGCAAACAGTGGGGCAGTTAGGAAGGGGTGGGCCTAAGGGCAGTACAGTACACCCGGCCACACACCAGACAAGTGCGTTTTATACATGTTTCAGAGGCAACTGGGTGTCCGCTCGCTTTTTTTGGCTTTTTAGTGTGAGAGTAAGTTCTTGTGGAAATACAAAACATAAATAGGTTTGAAATAAATCTTAAAATTAGATATTAGATATTTACTGACCTTTTTTATGTCTGCCGTGCAGTAACAAAAGAGATATTATTATTATTATTGTTATAGCTTTATTGACCTTTTTTTAAGTCTGCCGTGCAGTAACAAAAGACCAGCAGATCCGTGGTCCTGGTATGTGAGAGCTGTGGGGCAGCAGAAGCACTCGTCTGGGCTGCGTGCTCTGACTAAAAGCATTATTTAGCCCTTTTCTAAAGTGCTCCGTGGCTCAAATTGCACCAACGACCCAGCCTAAATGAAACCATTCTATCTTTTCACCCTCTGCCCATT
>NC_024311.1:17233763-17246335 GCF_000523025.1 Cynoglossus semilaevis | reverse complement strand
CAGCCTCTGGAGATTACTGCGATTGTTAGCACCGTCAGTTTTTCTGCTGCAGTATCAGGTCCGTATGTTAAACCAGTTGTTGTGTTTACACAGTGACAAAGACATGGCTGCTCATTTAGCAGGGACAAAGCAAAGTGAGCTCTGCTGTAAGTGAAGCTTCGTGTTCGCTCTTGTTAGGAGACATGAACGGCGTTTGTTCCTATTGTTTGGAGGATGCAGCGAAGCCGCAGTAAAGTGCACGCCGTCATAATCTCGTCTGTGAAACCTCAAGAGAGTGTGAATGCGTAATAGTTTAAACCAAGGTGCTCAGCGTGTTGTGTGTGTGTGAGAGAGAGAGAGAGAGAGAGCTGCAAATGAACTGTGAGCTGAGTATGGAGTGTCCAGGAGCTCCATGTTGAAGATCAGCATCTACTGATCGACAGATCTTTGATTTGGGACAAATGTACAAACAGTAATATTATCATTTGTGTACCAATTGACCAAAGGTTTGTGTGTGTGTTTACGCTTGTGGGTGTGTGTGTGCTCAACGCAAACACTATTATTTACTACTCGTTAACAGAAGGATGTTTCTTTGTGGTTCCGTAGCGTAGCATTTATCATATTTGCCCTACATGCAGAATGCCCCGGGTTTCGTGCCCCAAAGGAACCATGTACTTAATAGCGCCTCCTGTGTGACAGCCCGTGTGGGTTGCAAAGACTTACGCTGTGAATTTCCCCCGTTGTGGGTTGAATAAGGGACTTTTTTACACTAATGGGAACAAGTCTCTCTGTATTAGAGAAAACGTCTTCAGACTGACACTATCATCACATACATATCAATAAAATACATGAAAAAATGTTAAATTTAATGTATGTAAATTCAAACTCTCTGCATAGTTGACACAGCCAGCTGAACAGAAAGTGAGCAGAGCTTTGATGCTTTCACTGATGAACCTTTAAATGTATAAAATCATCCTCCTTTTCTGACAGTCTAGTCACTATAATAAAGTCCATGGTCAGTTATCCAACGTGGCACCACATCCACATCCGCCACGACGTTGGTAAACTTCACCGTTTTCATGACAATAGTTAACATTAAACTGAATTAAATCCCTTAAGGAAACTTTAATCCTGTTTTTCACACCCAGGTGAATATAATACGTAGAAACATTGTTCTCTTATCACATCCTGTGAACATTTAAGCCGATTAAAACGACTCTTTGTGTGTGTGTCATGTGTTCGTAACCCTTCAGACTGCTGTTAAAATGTTTCCTTGTACTTGAGGGCACAGGGTTCAGCCCGTGCTCTCGACACCAACCCACTTGCCCCTCTTCCATTAGTTACCCTCCTGGGAGGCAGAGCAGCAGCTGTCCTCAGCCAGTCATCCATCACTCTGTCCTCTGAGTGTTGGTGCGAGGAAATGGCAATGAGCAGCAATCATATCTATCAGTCTGCTGAAGCCGTCAGCCGGGGATCAAGTTGCTAATGAATTTAGTCCCAGAGCAACAGGTTTGACTAAATCTCCATTATAGTGGCACGGCTTTAAATTTTAATGTGTTTTTTTTTTTGTTCCCGCTCACTTTTCATTCATCACTTCTTAAAAGTGTTCTGCTTAGTTTCTCTGTTTTATTTATGTGAGCTAATTTGCAACAATATAGCTGTGAGGTCAGCGTTGTTTTTCATGGGTGGGAGCGTTGTGACGGCGCCACGTTGCCGTCGGCGACGCCTTCAGTCAGCCATAAATCAGCTACGATCAAATATGTCACCCTGTCTCTGAAATGAACTGCTCCCCGGGGAGCGTTTGTGTTCTCTTACCTGAACAGGATTTCACTTGAGAAAATAAAAGTGTTAATCACCTTCATCCTGTGATGTGTGACGACAACGTCTCAACGTGATTGGATCAGTGTCCATGTTTTTTTAAGATGTTTGTGCTTCAGAGCAGAGTGACGCAGAGACAACACTGTTTTAGGAGGAAATCAGGCGAGCTAACTCAGTAGCTCCTTTAATGCTAATCCACAAATCCACCTTTTGTAATGTATTCACTATATATTTATTTATCTTCAATAGAATAAAAAGTAATTGTGGAATTGATGAGAACACAACTTTGTGTGTGCAGTGAACAAATTGCTCTTCTGTTTTTCTTTTTTTTTTACATGTATACAAATCAGCAGTGAGCCGTCACATATACCTGTTATAATAATGACAAATATAAAGTATTACGTAAGCACTCGTCTGGTGTTTACACAGTGGCGATGTGTTTATTTAAGTATTATTTGTACAGTGATCTATAGAATAAATGTTTTGTCAAAGGGTGTAGGCGGCCACCATTCACACCAACGCCCGGTTTTGTCGTTATTTAAGGTCAAATGTTTTAGTAAAGGGCCTCATATTGGACAACCACTGTTAGAGAGGGCGAGGGAGCTGGACATTAAAAGGTCATTCATTTCCTCCTTAGACTCAGTGTTGGGAACACGAACCGTGGCTGCAGGTCTCTGTGAGATCAGTCTGATCACTCTGGGTGTTGTAGCTGCATGAAGTACAGAAGCTGCCGTTCCTCTTGGAAATGAAAACATTCTCAGTTTCACAGATAGAATCTTTTTTTTTTGATGCAGCATCTATCTCAGGTGTGTGGGTAAAGTGAAGGGGTTCAGAAAATGACTCCTTGCGCAGCAGACCTTTATCTTCTCATAGGTGCAGCGATGTCGGGGGCGCAGCACGATATGACTGTAATCAGCAAATTGAATAATGGGTATCTATCTTATCAGAGGAAAGCACACACTCCATTACAGCCGCAACAGAAGCTCAGTGCGGCTTCAGGCTGCTGGCAATAAAAAGAAAAATGATCACCTAATGTTTTTCTCTCTATATTTACATGTATTTTTTCCTCTTGGCTCGTGGCTCTGACGGCGCCTTTAAAAACTTCCTGGTTTGAACTAATTAGGGCCGTGCTGGCTCTTCTTCTGACTGTTGCGGTTGTTATGGAGGCCCGCGCCCACTGGGACACAGCATATTTCACACAGTAAGCGTCTTATTTTCCCCAGATATCTCTGCTGATATCACGGCGATGAGAATAACAATAAAGTATTATCTGTTACAGTCCTAATTGCCTTCAAACAGCTTGTGAGGCGTCTCACCCACAGACCTGCTGCTGCAAAATGGTCACAACTATTTGCATTTCATATTTTCACACACATGCAGTGTGTTTTCATCAGCAAACCAAGTTTGAGACACTAAAACTGGACCAATTCTGGTGGGAGACACAAGTTTATTTATTAATAATTAGCACCGTCTGTGAATCTGATTAATGACAGAGAAGCTGTGGATTAATGACAATTAATCGTGATTAATGGAGATACATTAACATTCCTAATTATGACAAAATGTTGGTTTCTGTATAATACTGGGAGAGAGACAAATAACAGCAGGCATGAGGAAATTCTATTATAATTCTGGATTTATTAATACGGTCAAAAAAGTTAAAAAAAACCCCGATACATATGCAAGAATAAACCTTACGCTGACATACAGCACACATGCAAGAAAATACTTCAAAATCCTAGTCTGATTAATTAAAAAAATTAATTATTGCCCTTTACACGTCGTTTTTGACAGCCCTAAAAAAAACGTTCATGCAGAACACCACCAATAACAGTTGACTTACTGCCAAATATCACTCTTCAGTTTTGGGCTCGTTCTAATCGTGTTGGTTTGATTATTTTTATCGCTGGTATCAGTTCTGTCACCTCACTGGACATTTGGTAATCAAGCAGCTGGGCCAAGGTCTGTGCCAACCAGGAACTGGGTTTCTGAAGTGAGCGTCCGGCCGTGCAGCATCGTTATCAGACTGAAGCTGTGTGGATGTGGTGTCCAGTGGAGGACAGTAGCCCTGTGTCCCTGCTGCACACCTCCCGTCCTGACTCATTTGCTTGACCTTGACGATGAAGTCACTGTGACTGTGGTCATGTGAGCGTCCTCAGGAGGACGGCCGTAGCAACGCTTTCACTAATCCACTCACCGCCGAGCCCTGACTCCGGTCTCCCGATGGCTCGTTCATTAGGAGAGGTGTGTGTGTGTGTGTGTGTGTGTGCGCGCTTGTTTTGACAGGTTGTGCATCACGGCAACACGTATCAGTGCGACGGCTGTTCTTTCTTTGAACTGTTTATTGTTTTTACCGAGGGAAAAAAACAATCCGACCACAAGGACGCAAAAAGAGACGAGATATGTTTGCAAATGTTTTTTTTAATAACTTTTTTTTTCTATGTCTACCCACGACACACACATTTCAGTGTGATGACTCTTAGAAAATGTGTCCTTGTCCTGACTTTTATTGTGATATAGGTTCAAAATCACAAACCTGCCTCTCAGTGTTGTTATTATTCTTCTATCGATTCAGTCCTCAGGCTCTAACCGTTTGTACTGCTGTAGATCTGCATGATAATTAGTGTGAGGTTGGTCCTGCTGCAGCACATATACACAGTGGAAATCAATACGTATACTTTTCTTTAACATTTGCCCAGTGTCCCTTTGGACAAACACTCCCTCAGAGGAAAAAAAAAGAGTTTGAAAAACGTGCAAACTTGTTATTTGACTAAAGTTTTTCTTAGTGATTTATTGTCCTCGTGATGACCCCACAACACGAACCCTAACCTCTGCCTTTAAGTGAGCAGAGGCCAGTTCACTATGGTGGATTCAAACTTGCGACCTTCCAGACACATGTCTGCTTCCTTCGCCACCACTGCCCTTGTGCTGCTGTCAACAGTAGATGTTCAGGTCCTCCACCTCGCTGTCTCTTAGCAACAACAACCATGTGTTGCTGAGAGCCGGCGTGTGCATGTGTGGCACATTTCCATTAGGAAGGTGTGTGGACTACGAATTTCTGTAGAACTGCTGAAACAACAGGACAAATATCAGCAGGTAGATTCTCTCTGCGTCTGATCCAGATGGTGGACCCTGGTAAACTTTCTCCCCAGAGGAACCTTCATCACATTGGCACCAGTGATCGCTGCAAAACATCACTTCCCCAAACTGCATATACTAAAGAGTTTTTTTGTCCTGACATCAGGAACAACAAGGACTGGTCACGTCACCAGGGACCGATGACGCACGAGCTTGAGCTTTGGCTCCAACTGAAATATCCTCACGGCTTTATCAGCTTAATCTGCATGGTTTTTAATTTCAAGCTCATCTCATCCGGCTGAGCTCGGGCTTTCTCCTGGGTCTGGTATTTGGAGATGCTTGAGAAGCATTTTTAATTGAGTCACGTGTTGCCATCCCGAGCTGTTTGAGGCAGGCTCAAAAGGCCAGCGGAAAGTAGGCTGAGTGTTTTCTGCTTTTACTTCTCGGCTGCAGCAGCAGTTTCACAGGATGAAACCCAGTCGTTGACAAAGACCAGGTGAGAGGACCGTGTCTATGTGGACTTGTCCAACATACTAGCTGTCCTCTTGGTATCCAGCAATGGATACGATGTAAGGTATAAGGTAGGTAGGTAGGTATGACGTGAGTTTGTTGGCACCATCAACTGTTAGCAACGGATACGATGTAAGGTATAAGATGACGTGAGTTTGTTGGCACCATCAACAGAGTCATACTGAAGGCCTTTTATCACTTAGTGTCAAGGCGGAACGCCAGTGCGTCGTACAGGACACGTGCAACAGATCTGCGATCTGGGTCGGCCGAGCGTCTGTGTCTGTGCACGGAGCACAAAACACCAGAACGACACTCCTTCAAAATCAAAGGTCAAGATCACCTGTCTTCATCAAGTGGGACATGCCTGCTGCTCTGAGCACACTTCTCTCAAGTGAATCAGTTCTATACTTAGAAAAACAAATTGATATTTGATTTCATTTGTGAATGTAAGTGCCATCAACGTGAACTTTAAAATGTATATATTTATATATATATGATACATTTATTATAATTCAAGGAGTTCTAAATCTTTCCTTTCAATCCGAAGATAAAAAAAAAAAAAAATCAATCTACCATGAATAAAAGTCTGCTCTAAATTGGCATTTTAACTACCAGGAGGAGTGGATAACATGTGAAGAATAACAAATCGTTGTTGGCTTCAAAAGTGATATTACATAAGAGAGAACTAAAAAAGAGAGCGCTGTACCCCTGACACTTTTAGCATTAAATCTTATTTAAATCATCCTTTGCCTTTGCATGAAATCTCTCTCTGCCGCTCTCAGGAAGCCCTTGTGCCCAACGCTGCAATTACAGCTGCTTAACTTATCTGCTAAATGCAAACAAGCCTATCTGCGCTGCTTGTAATGATCCTCATTTTCCACTTAGCCAGTAATCTGCTTTTCAGATGTTTTTTTCAGGACAGATTTAACACATACAACAAGTAAACACGAACACTCTGATGAAAACTCTGTGATAAAGTCGACAGAGGTCGGAGAAAAAAACTGTTTTCCTCTGACCTTCACCATGCTCGCTAATGCTAAGAAATGCGCTATTAACATAACTCTAGTTGTACCTGACAATGAAGGGATAGATTCCAGTAATTTTCAGGGAGAAGCTTTAATGGGAATCACTATGTTGTTATTATCAGTGGTTTCTAAAGTCAGGGTCGGCCTCCTTTTGGGGTACAGAGAATATTTGTTTTGTAGGAATGACGGCGTCTTAAATAGGGTTTTGAAGCTGTAGCTGTGAATGTGTTGATGTGTGGAAATCTTCTCTCAGAAGAATTTTGGGAACACTTGGCTCAAATAGTTGGGGTTGTTTTCATATAATTTAGTTGTCTTGAATATAATTGCGCTTGAAGGTTTTGGAGCCAATTTTAATACAATTTAAAGCCTACAGTATCTCATTTAATACTAATTTATTCATAGAATGACGGCTAATCATTGCTAACGCAACGATTCACGTTTTACACAAAGCTCATCGCCAGAGTTTGGAATGCAGGTTTGCACCATCGTCCCCTGATCTGACGGCAGAATCTTTGGTTTGTTACACAGTGCACCTGCAGCCCGCATACAGTAGCAGGTAGAGCATGAAATATTTTATATAGGAGCGATCAAGAGAGAAAACAAGAATGTTCCACACCCTGTCTCGGTGACGTCTTCAGCCCGCCTTCCAGACCAGACATGCAGGTTTATTTGATCTTGTTTAATGGTACAGAAATCCAACATCAAATATTTGATGTTTTCCTTCAGGCTTAGATTCTTAATTACATGAAACGTAACCTTTTTATTCTGCAGTGGTGACCTAACATCAACTCCGCCGGTTCAGTCCTGACTCCCATGTTGTCTTTGACCATACAGTAGCAACATCCTTTCCACCCTCACCTCCCTCCCCGTCCACGTAATACACCAAAACAGCGCTCTCCCAACTCTATAAAGTATTTTAAGCCTTCGAATCCCTGTTGAACTCTTCCATTTTTTGCTTAGCACATGTGTTATGTTAATTAAGTCTGTGAAGATTCGGTGCTTCGGAGACCGAGTAGAGATACCGAGGACGGAACCAGTGGGTGTGAAATCATTTCCAGAAATAAACGAGACGTCACACTTGGTAGTTAGAGCCGATTTATGACTCTTGACCCCACGTTGGTCGTAAAATACTTTTCTAACTTAATTACAAATGGAAAAGATCTGCTTAATAATGGAGGCCAGCTTTATTTTTATCAGCCAAATTGTTTATTTCTGTGACTGATCAGACGCCAGCGTCAGTGTGGGGAATGTTAGCCCGACGGAGTTTGGTGATAACAAGTCCCAAGAGTGTAGTTCTCATGATAACAACTGCTTCTCTTTAATGGTAAAGGGCTACCTGTACAATACATAAATGACCAGACTGTACTACACAATATAGATTTTATTAATGTAGTTATAAAATTAACAGCCTGGCCGTATCACTTAAACACTGGCTTAATTAGATTAGCCTTTGGGGTTTTTTTTATTTAAGGCTGTGAAACTGCTGCGAGGGCATCCTGCTGACGCAGCAGAAATCCAGGGCTTTGGATGGAGCTAGCTAATAAACGGATATCATAACTCTGCTAGGAGTAAACTCAACCACAACCTTAAGACCAGTCATATTATAACCGTCATTACACTTTGACTCGTGTCTGGGTATGTGTGTGTGTATATATATATATAGTCCATGCCTGATTGTGTTTTTTGTTTTTTTTGCCTTGTCCTGTTTTGTTCATTTTTACCTGCTGCAGCTGAAAAGAGTCTCCCTTACTACTGACAAACACCTGGATTTAGGTTCACGTTCAGCAGTTGTTGTTTCTCACTTCAGCTCTACAGATGGCTTGATAGGTTGGTGTCATTATCTAGCGTGCGCTTCTAATGTTTTTCGAGATATGATGATAAGCTTCTGACAGTTTTTCCACTGCCTCACTCTCCCACGCCCAGGAGCAGTATGGAGATTATCATCATTATTCTCCTTGACCTTGTGAAGACTTGGCCGCCCACGTTATCTTCTCTACTTTTTTTTTTGTTTTGTTTTGTTTCTTTTTTTCCAGTCTGTTGCATCAATACTGCTCATGAACTTATGACCAGCGCATCACGTACGATCCATATACAGAACCTCGCGCTGCGTCGTGTTGTTTCAACACTCACATGTAAGGTGTTACCTACCATACCAAATCACACCATATCTATTACAACCGCAACAACTTTAGTAAAATATGCAAAAACATAATAAATAAAAATACAATAATATTTTCTTACATCGTGTGGATGTGGATGTGTTAAAGGTGTGTTGTATGATAGAAAAGATAGCAGTATGTTTGAAAGCCAAGGTCTTTAAGACAGCAGTGAGACATGCTATGACGTATGGTTTTGAAGTTTGTCGAACTGTCTAAAACAACCTGAAGGGGGCAGAGTTGAGAATTGAACCATTTTCATTGGAGTGATCCAGATCAAAATCATTGGAAAAGTCATTTATCATCATCATATCATTTTTTTCAAAGTGAAGCGAAGAAATTGAACTGATGTGTAATTTTATTTTTTTGGTTCAATCAGTGGGTTTCTTATGGGTTTTAACACAATCACTAGATTTTCTAATGTAAAAGCTGTGAATGTCTTGATGTGGTCGGTGTGGAGGGCACAGCAACAACAACAACAACAACAACAACAACAACAACAACAACAACAGTCCTCTGCAGGGAGGGTCGATGCAAAGAAAAGTTTGGGAATCACCATTTTAGAGACTGAGGCAGAGGGACGAGGTTGAAAAGCTCTGGACATGTGGTGATTAAAGATGTATTGGAGCGAGGACGTTGAAGATGGAGATGTCAGGGAGAGTGGTGGAAGGCCCCAGAGAAGATTAATGGACATCGTGGACGGGTGGGTGTAACAGTGGAGAAGGCAAATTAGCTTCTATGGAACACCCTGAAGAAGAAAGCAGTCAGAACAAGAAGTTTTAAAGTTTGGGCTGAAGTTCTTCATATCAGCACCTTCTCTGCATGACCTCATTTTACACAGTGTGTGAGTTCATAGACGCTCGGTAGGAAAGTTCAGCAGTTACCACTCAACAGAAAAATGGAAATAATTAAAAATGAGTGCTGTCGAGATCTGTGGCGATCAATTATTTACCGCTTGTGACCCATGTGATGAAGTATCGGTTTACTGCCTGATGCAAAACGTTCCACACGTTTCTTGTAACAGCGCTGCAGAACCTGGAGCTGAAGCTCTGCCACATCGTGACCTTTGATGTATAAATATGGGCATGAATGAATGTAGAAGTCAAACCTGTTTGTTCGAGAGTTCGTGATCTTTCATCTGATGCTCTGCCATGTGAACTTAAGGGTTGTGTACTTGTTGCTGTACCTGAAAGCAACTTTTCCTGATCTACGGTGCGACGTGATGAGGTTTTAGTCCAGTACAAACAAAGCAGAGTAAACATGTCTGTCATCCATCCATCCATCCATTTTCATTCACTTATCCGTTTCCGGGTCACGGGAGCACCACCCAAATCACACTGCACCGTACCAACCGCCCTGACCGGGATTCGATCTTGAACCCTGGGGTTCCACACCAATGACAGAGACATTGGCTCTGGGCCAAAGGGTCATCCTGTCAATCATCCAGGTCATTTTATCAAAATAGTTACACCCTCTCTGTCCAGTTGCCCCTCGGTGTAATTATTTTTGAGTAAAGCCTTAAGTATAGGTCGTAGCTGTGTGGTTGCTTTCAAGTTTGAGATGTGATGAAACTTAATAACGAGTCAAAGAAACTGCAAGACATCATCAGTTGGAGACAGTTGTGTTGTTGAGTCGATTCTTGTTTGAGAAACTTCATCAAACCTTTGGTTTTGTTTAGTTTTTTCATTGTGATGATTTCAGAAAATTATATATGATATTATTTGCTTTGAACATTTGTGTCACATCTCAAGTTCACACTGGGTTCCTGCATTTTGGAGCTCAACGTTTTGGCTCAGTGAAGTGAAGACGCCAGGTCTGTGGTTCAATACCCATTTGTCCTATGTGGGATTTGAACCTTTGCTCCATGTCTGTTTGGAATTTAAAAAAAAATACAAATTGGGTTTTACGACTCTGAAAGTAGTCTGGTGAAGATTTCCTTTTTCTTTTTCGAGGGTATGATAATGATTTGTGTTCAGGGGCTCAGGCAGTGTCTGAACTTTATGGATTCATTACTACTTAAATGTTAAATTTCAAAATGCACAGCACAGTAGCTAAAGTCTGGAAACAAGACAATGATAATAATAATGATTTTCAGATATTTCCAAACCATAAAAACCATGTGACCAGCTGCTTCTGGCTGCACCCTCTCAAGAGCATTCCTCCTTATTTTTCTGTCTTCCTATCCACCTAATTCTACCTTTTATCACTGTGCTGTTCTCATGGACAAATCCCCCAAGGACTCTCTGAATGCTTTTTTTGCTTTTTTTTTTTTAAAAGAAATAACATTCTAACATTTTTATACCTCAGGTGCCAGAGAAAAATCCCGGCTGCAAGCATTGGAGATGTTGTGTGTGCAGCCAAAAGAAGCCGGCTGCAGAGAGGTGGTGGTGCAGACGTGGGCTTTTCTTTATTATTTTCTTTCTTTTCTCTGTTTTTTTACTGCCTCCCAGACAGAGCTGAGAGCCGGTCTGATCTCCCCAGCTCTTCTCACCCTGCCTCAGTGCCCTCTGCACTTTAGAGAGGCCTTTATTATCCCGTCATACCTTTTATTTCTTTATATCTAAAATAGTTCTGGTGCTGAAATATTCAGTGTTAAATACATATATATGTACATATATAGCCTTTTTTTAATTAATCATCTACAAACACCGTCTGACGGAGAACGTTGTCACCTCAGATTAATTGGAACCTGAAAATAAAGTGTGAATGAGCTCAATGACAGGCGTTGGTATCATCTCTGTATCCATGGGTTACTGCTGCTGTTATTTCTGTACAGCTTCTTTTTTGGGGGGGTGGGGAAACATTAATAAATCTCTGGAGATGGTTGTTCAGTGAGTCATCGGAGGCAGTGTCAACACTGAAGAATCACCGAGCACGAATCCTGTCTAAAGATAGACTGCTGTAGAAACAGCTCACTAACAAGGAAACGGACTTTTCTGACATTTTGATCCAGCCTGGCAGATAAACAATGTCATACATGAAGATGCTGCTGATTATCACCCTGTAACCCGTCCTCCTTGTTTCTCCTATTTCCAGTTTTATGGGTTTAGCCTGTGAGAACAGTGATAATGTCGACCGTGTTTTTATTATTGTTGTGATATCCCATATTAAATATAGAAAAACAGATCTCTGTTGATTGTGGTAATAGTCTGGTTAATGTCAATCTTCAGCTGGTCTGTGAATAATTATTGAACACTAGTCACGTGGGCTGGTTAGGTTAACCAGTAGAGACAGACAGATATTGATAATAATGGCTCCTTAACTAATTAGGATTGTAATCCAGCTTTACATCATATATTTAATGACCGGTCCGGCTATCAAATGTACGACAAAAAAAAAAAAAAATCATTTTAAATTATTGGATATGAAGGAAACATTGACACAGAGTAAAAGTGAGTATAAAGTAACTGGTTGTTTTTAACTACTCACTACTTCCTCACCTTTACTGATCAAACAGGCGAAAATGAAATGTGACTCAGGGGTCAGAGTGTGTTTGTGAAACTATCCCTTTATTTATTTCGCCGGGTCACTGAGAGAGCAGGGATGCTGCCCTTCGCTTGTATTTATCTTTTATTTTGTCATTGTTTCTCAGAGGCTGTTTTTTTTTTACTGTCTTGGTTTTATTTACCGGTGTTGGTCGGTGTTTGTGTTCGTTCTGTTCTTGGCTTTAGATTTAGTGGATTTTCTCATGTTTGTATTTTTTTATATGTAGGTTATTTTTCAGAGTTCTTTACTACTGAAGATACCATCTTTTCTGTTGGTGCACAGCCCTCCAGGGAGGTCCATGTGACTGCCAGCAGCTTGTGTTGCTGTGATTACGGATGTTATAATCACCAGGGGGCAATCGGTTAGCGTTGAAGCATAAATTTAGTTTTTGTTCTTGAGTTTTGACAGTTTCATGGATGTTTAGCGATTATTAAATTAAAATATGTCTTATTTCCCAAAGTGGGGAATGCAGACCGGGGGGGGGGGGGGGGAGCGAAAAGGGGGGGGTGGAAAAACACTA
>NC_024311.1:17190044-17233355 GCF_000523025.1 Cynoglossus semilaevis | reverse complement strand
TTTTTGCAGTCCTTTTTAAAACTGAGTTCATAAAACCATCTGCATATAGTGGAGTCTTCAGGTACATTCACACCTACTGCACGTGAACTAAAGCAGAAACGTGAAAATTGTCCTGCCAGAAGGTCAGGGACTCATTTACATAGAGGTGGTGAAATCCCCAGTTTCCAGCTGTTTTTCTTACTGCCGGTGATTTAAACTGATAAGGAGCCGGAGGTTTTGCCCTTTGCTAACAGGGTTTTCAGTCAAGCCCATTAAATTGTAAACTTCAGTGAAGCTGCACAGACCTGTCAGGCTGAGAGCACTTCAAACAAATCACACAGTTTTCTCAAACTTCATGTTCTGAGATTTTTTTATTTTATTTTTTTCTCTGATTAGGAAAAGCTCGCCGTCTCCTCTCCATGTAGACAGTTACAGGCTTTGCTGCTGCCGTTAAGGAAAACAGATTGATTAACACATGTTTATCATTAATCTTTCTGTGTGTCAACATACCTATGTGTCAACATTCCCAGGTGAACAGGAAGTGAGTGCAGATTTTCCAGAGGACAATGTTAAACATTCAACTGAAGCAAAAATAATGTTTATAAACATCTTTATAACCATTCATAAACATTTATAAACCTGTTTATAAACCCTGTTTATAAACATCTCTCCTGTGCCCGTGCTGCTGTATTCTACTGTTGGTCATCATGGTGGTACTCAGAGAGCTCGGTGTTTTCTCAGGTGGTACAGAGGATAAAAAGTTTGCGAGCCACTGCTCCGGTACATCTAAGCAGTCGCTGTGAAAGCCGTTCCTTGCTCGTGTTTTCTTCATAGTGACGTCTACTGAACTGTAAGAACTGTAGGTCTTCATGAGCGTCGTTGTCTCATTGCTGTGATAAAGACTAATACGTGCAGCCTTTTCTCCAGCAGCAGGGACACTGGTGGAGGTGAATGACTACCAGGGCCAGTGATATGTGAGTTAGCATGTGCGAGGCGAAGAAAATAAATCTGCTTTATTCAAAGTGTTTTGGGTTCATGGCAAGTGCACAGACGCAGGCGTGTGCATATTTATCCTAGCGTAATGTTATCTGTGAGAAAGCTTCTTCGGGGAAATGAAATAAAACCCAGTGGAGGTCTGACTGGACCATCAGGGCTGACGGGATGTTTCTTTAAACACAGTGTTTCAGTGCGATGGAGTGCAGCGACCGGTACTTAGGCTGTAGTTTTCATATAGCTAATAATGATATTATTATTTTGATCCATATGTGCTTCACGTGTTTGATCATTAGTTTGTTTGTTTTTTTTCTCAGATAAACCATTAGTCTATGCTGTGTAGTTGATGATGTAGTTGGTGATGTAGTTGATGGTGTAGTGGATGATGTAGTTGGTGATGTAGTTGGTGATGTAGTTGATGATGTAGTTGGTGATGTAGTTGATGATGTAGTTGGTGATGTAGTGGATGATGTAGTTGATGATGTAGTTGGGTCAACAGTCTGAATTGACTTTATTAAACACATCACATTATGTGACAAATCTCAAAGACAAGTCTTCATATGAGGCTGTAGGAGAAATAATAAGACCAGAATAATATCTGCATCCTGAGCTGGATGTAAAAGCACAGGAAATGGAGCTTCATTTATTTTTAACATATGGTTCATATAGTGTTTGTTCTCACTCTGACGTCAACACAACGGAACTCATTTCCCCCCACGCACCCCCGCTTTCATCACCAAGCAGCTATAAACACACAGATTGACTCACAGATACGCTGAGGGGAAAAAGTTTGTTTCACAAAGAACCTCAAGCTTAAAATACCAGCCCAGAGTCGACTAAGACCAGACCAGGGCGTCGATGAAGTTTTCAAAGCAACACGATGAATCGTAAAGTGATATCCACCAACTCTATGAAGCCAAGTTCCAGTTACACGTTCACATTTTTAAATAATTTCATAATTTTGATTAATCTCAATTTTTTGTGTGAAACATAACTCAACCTGCTGTTTATATTTATTTTCAATTCATATATACTGAATTAAGGAATCCTGATTTATCTCAACTAATCATGAATAGTGATTAATTATGATCTTGATGAATCATGACTAATCTGAGTCCATACAGTAAAGAGAAAACCAAAGGCCCGGCCCTCGGTCTGCAGACAACCTGAGAATCTCAGGAAAGTTTCACTGGTGTAGATTTGTCTGGTTGCTGAAGTCGACAGCTTTATTTTCAGACTGATGATTTGTCGGTGTCACTGTTTAACAATTTACCCTGAAGCACAAGTCCAGCTTTTCTGAGTTGTTGTTCTTTAACGTTTCACCACATTTTTGGCCGTATTGTTAAACAAAGTGTTCGGGGGAGAAAAGCAGATGCTCTAACGCTGACCATCAACTGACGGCACGTGGGCCGGATTTGGCCCACTGAACCATCCAATCCAACTCAATTCCAACATGGACATGCAAATATGAAAAACTAACTTAAATTGGTTAAAAAAAAATTGAAAAACAATCCAACTCTGCTTTTATCTTTCACAGATTATCTGAACGCAGATTAGCCCGAGCAGCCTTGTTGTGGCAGTGTGCTGTACGTAGTCTTCGTTTTTGTTACTTCCATGGACACAGTAAGGCAACACACATCCTCCAGGAGAGGCTACTCTGAGCTCGGTGCTGCATTGAGAAAATGTGAGAGTGTCCCTCATGGCCTCCCGTGAGTTGTAAATCTCCCGTGACGTGAAGCCTGTGGCCGTTTGACCTCCAGCAGCTGCTTGAAGGCAGTTTGCTGCACTAGGTTTGGTTTGGAAAAAATAAAGACGAGGCACGTAATATGAAGTTGATAGAGTGTGTCCAGGAGAGGAGCCAAATGTGAGGCGGTGTCAAATGCGCTGACACTAAGTCAATATAGACGGCGACCGCGACATTGAGTGACACCGTGGCAGTTGTGTCCTTCACTATTGTTTTCAAGCTGACTGCACCATCTGTCACCGGTGGAAAAAGCATGTGCAGCTTGACAAGTCGGACACCGTCACACTGCTTGCCCGGGTTTGACTCGCTGTTTCTTGTTACCAAGCTGCTGGAGGAGAAATGAGCTCCTTCTGACCCAAAGTTTTTAACCCGTTCCAGAACCAAGTGGGATCAGACAACACAGAGTAGTTTAATTATGTAGGTCAATAATGTCGACAGTTTGGAGGTTTGAAGGTTCATCAGGATGAGGAGAGAAACAAGACTTTCTGTCAGATATTATCTTCTTCTTCTTCTGGTTGTTCCCTTCAGGGCTGGTCACAGTGGATGATGTGTTGCCGCAGACTCACTCCATCACCTGCCTTCTACTGTACAAACTACTGTATCTCCATGTCGTTTTTCATGACATATCCATCACATACTGTACCTCCTCTGAGGTCTTCTCCTCTCCTCTTGCCCGACAACTCCATCTCCAACATCATTTGTCCAATTTATCCGATGTCTATCCTTGACAAATGTCCAAACCATCTCAACCTGTAACTCTGTCTTCAACTGCTCCACCTTCTGTAACTGTCTCTTGTTTCAGCGATTTGTCCAGTCGAGCCACACAGTTTAGTTTAACACCTTGTTTTTGGAAAGAAGCAGACAGTCTCTGCTCACCTTCCATTCCGTTGTAGTTCAACTATGTTAACGATGCAGGAAGGATTATTTTATTTATTAATTTACTATTATCTGGTGTCACATTGCAGACATTTTTTTAACACTGAAAAAAATTGTTTCCTTGTGGAATAAAATAGTTTCACATCTAAAAAAATGTAAAACTTATTTATTCAGTGAGAAGAAAATTAAACAGTGTGTGAAGACGTTTCTGCTTGGTGTCCTCGCTGTGATGTCTCCACTACGTCCCACTTTCATAACTCTGCTCTCCAGTTGTTGGTGTCAGTGTTGGGTATTGACGAGTTCACAGATGAAAACACAACAGTGTGTGTGTGTGTGTAAAAGCATGAATGAGTGGACGGAGTGGTTTTGCATGTCCGCGCCCCGGCATGGAGACTGTCCGGGGCTCCGACTTGACAGGGTCACTCTGCTGTGGCTTTAGCTTCTCATGGGACGTCATTAAATTTCTGTCCTCAGCGCCTGTGCCTCCTTAAAGCACCTGATCACGTTTCCCTCCGTCTCCCTGAGCTGTGAAGTAATGTCCTCTTTCTGTGCCCTGGCCCTGCACTGAAATATAAAGTTTTTCCTAAGACTTAGCACTTTTGTATTTCCTGCTACAGTATCTGTGACGATAAGACTGTGTCTGGACAACCAGCTCAGCAAACCTTTTCAGATCTCTACGGTACTTTGGCCTAAATCTAAAAAAAACCCTAAAGACAGGTGCGTTAGAACTTTCTGTTCTGAACGACTCGGCCGCTGCACGCACGTAAACGGGATTACTCTGAATAATGAATGAACGATGATGAAAACAAAGATCTATGTTGATGTTTTTATTTATTTATTTATTTATTTTTATCGAGGAAGTGTATTTATCAAGGTGACTCCCTGGACGACTGTCAAATCATCTTACAATCGGAGCAAATTGCTCGTGCGGTGATGTAATGTCCTCGTCCTCGCCACGCCGTTAGTCACTTGGTCCGTCCTTGACCACAACAAAGATGGAGTGTCTTTGCTTCACTGCCCTCTGACTCGGAGCAATTACTTTGCCTCATTTTCCATTAGTTAAATGCAGGTCTGACCCGTCGTCCAATCATGTAGACTGGACGTCCTTAAATCAGTGTTGACGCTCTGAGGGAGGGGCGGGGGGGGGCAGGTTCAATGACGTACAGGTTCTTTAAACCCCAGTCTGAGTTTCCCATCAGCCCACGCAGGTCCAAACTGTTCCTCAAACAGCTGCAGGTTGTTGTTCCAACCAATCAACGAAGAGCGCACAGTCTGACCAATCAGCTGTCTGAAGACTGCGATCAGTTGACTTAATAAATCGAGTCAGGGGTGTCCAACATATTTGACCAATCCTGCTGTAGCCTGTTAATTAAAATACATATAATCCTATACAAATAAACATATAATATAATATAATAATTACAAATTAAGTTCTAGGATTAAGATGCATTTTGAGTAATTAATTAATTAGAGGCGGGTCGTTAACAGTAGGTGACACTTCATGCGGTGTCCCATTGTCTCTCTCCGTCAGAGATCATTGATGTCCCTCATGAATGTCATCTTTGTTCCTGAACGTGTCGGATATTCATCCTGACAGAGATAAAGACTCAGTTATCGCCTCATGACTTCACACAATTTCTTCCGCTCATCAAACCAATCCCAGATAAGATTTTTTTTTTTTTTAATGCTTTAAACTGACGAGTTCAAGCAGCCAGAATCCTTGGGTGATAGTACTCACCCACCTGTGGCGGTGCAGTATCTGGAGCAGTATCTGCTGTGGTAAAAGTGCGACTGCAAAGACCGCGAGGCGGAGCAACGACGTGTTTGTCTTTGTCTCACGATCAAACAAATCTCTGATATTTGTTATCTCTGCTCCTGGGGCACTTCGATATTCACCGCGTTAATCCTCGCTGGTAAAATGTTAGAATTTTATTCGTGGCGTTTCCTGATTGATTTTGGACAGTGCGATATAAGGGGCCTCAGAGTGTTCCGTCAGCAGAGGTAATTAGTTTTTTGACAGGATGCAGCAGAGCAGCTACAGGTGAAGAAGAACGACCGTGAAGAGGGAGCAGCTACAGGGGTTTGTGAAAAGGTCAGAAAAGGTCAGCGGTGTGCTCACTGTGAAGGATAGAGTGTGTGACACGGGGGACAGAGCCAGTGACCCGGCCCCTTCAGAGTGTCCTGACACGCCACGCTCCGCTGGGCAGAGCTTTCACTGGAAACACCTGCTGGTTTGCAACCTGCTCTCATCTCAACAGACAGAAATGAACGCGCTGGAGAGGAAACTTCTGTCTGTGATGTGGACTTTTCTCAACAAACACAGACAGTCGTCATTTGGAATTCAGATTAATTCAGTCTGGACCATATGTTCAAATTATCATGAGCAGGATTTTTTTTTTTTTTTTAAACGTACAGCGATCCCACCGTATGTTTGTAGCAGGAAGAAAGAACATGTACATGTCAGTGATAGTCATGCGTTCAAAGGATTGGTTGAAATGAAAGTGGTAAATCTGGAACTCATTGATCATCACAGGACGGTCTTTGATTGTGTTGTCAGAATAAGAACGGGAGCAGAGAGGGAGCAGGACACTCATTATTCAGGCAGACGCAGCGTGACAGGAGGAGAAAGTGTCGTGATGACTTTTGTTGCTGCTCCACAGTCAGCAATGGTGGCAAATATCATCACCCTGTGAACAATCACTCTCAAGTCCTGGATAAAAGATGACTTTGAAATGGAGCAGCTGATTCTTCACATTATTTATATCGGTTTTTACTCTAAGACTGATTTTCACAGCGTTGAAAAAAGTCTCTGAAGCACATTTGAATTTGGACTTCTGTAAAATTAACAGTTTATTACAGTGAATCAGAAGCTGATTCTGCAGAGTCAGTATTGTCAGTGTGATACATTACACACTTTGATGTGCAGTTTAATGAGATCTGGTCTGTTGTATTTTACATTAGTTTGATGCTTTAAGTGTATTTTAGGAGCTCGGTACAAAATTCAATTTTTTGTCTAAAATTTTGGGTTTTTTTTTTCAAATACAGTCACAGGCCTGACTGGACGGTTTAGTGGGCCGATTTCAGTCAGCAGGCCACCAGTTGATCATCACTAGTCTAAATACATGAACTGACTAAGGGGATACATTTAGATTATTGTTTCAGAGAAGAAAAGTGACGTAAAGAACAGGAACGAGAGACAGAGGAAGTTTATTTTCTCGATTTCCAAAGTGTTTTTTTTATTAACCCAATATTAACCTCAATATTCTGTTTATTAATTCAACATCACACTGATGTAGTGAAGCAGAGTGATGTTTAACATTTAGCACCTGGTTTTATTCCAACTCCACATCCACGTAATATATGTTACGTGGCTTTCATATATATTTATATATATATCCCTTAAAGCGAACAGTTAAATGTTAGACTAAAGAAATGATCCCGTTGAGTTGATGTGAGTTGAGGGAAGGAGGCAGAAAATACGTCAGTGTGAAGACCTGATCTGGAAACTCCGGCTCAGTCGGTCTAAACACGGCTCTCCACCTGTCACCACGTCTTCACTGAGCAGATAAAATGATTTAAAGTGTTGGAATGATTCTTACCCCAGAGAGCAGCGTACGGGCAGGAGTGCTCACTCAGCAGCTCCTCCTGGTGACCAACGTGTCCCCTGAAGTACACAGCGCTGTCTGAAAAACAAATGTTTGACCTGGGGAATCCAAGTTGACTTCAGTGTCGCTGGGTAACGCTGGAGCCTTCGGGGGACGTCAACCTCCGACCGTAAAAAGTGCATGTCTGAAGTGTTTGATTTATTTGCTAGCCTATCCATCTTTTTTTTTTTTTTTTTTACACCTTCGGCCAGATGGGGGCGCTTCAGCTCGTGCAGGATATAAGAACAACGGCCTCGCCAGTTCACATCCCACATCGTATCACGCTGTGGATATAATATTCTAAATGAACGACTGACACTGAACTAAGCTGGGTATCGCCATGGCAACGGCATGTTGCCTGTGTTGGAGAAGGCAACGGCAGAAGGTTGCACATCCCTCAGTAACCCGGCTAATTTTGTCATACCCCAGGTGTCATATTCAGCTTTATGAGCAGGTAAAAAGAGCTTATCTGAGCCACTGAGTGCAGCAGTGATAACATTAGGGCCAGTGATTATACAATATAATGAACTTTGAAGTGAGACAAACAACAACTCTAATCAATACAAGGTGAAAACTATGGTAAATAGGTGTTAACACATGCATTCGTTTCTTCATTCATTTCTACGACATTCCTTTGACATCAGCTTCTTCTTGGATAAAAGAAGATAAATAAAAGAAACTCAAAAAGTCAACTTATTTTTTAGAGCTAACTTTATATTTACCTGAATACCTGCAAATATATTTCTGTGTAGAATCAGGACAGGTTTCCTTCTGTTCAATTCACACAGGGGATACTTTGAAGACTGAAGATAAAAATGTCAGATTTTTTTTTTACTTTCCATCATCTAATGAAGACAAAGACAAATCTGCACTGACTCTTTTCTGCCACTAAAATAAACTGTGATATTTTGAAGATGGGATTTAATTTCCTATTTCCACCCACTCCATTGATTCACAGAAAAAAACCCATCAGTGATCTCATCATAATCGTTCAGGATGCTCCACCAACAGAGTCACAGCTTATTCAGGAATAACAGGATTTTGATAATCACCTTTAATCCCCGCCCTCCTCGCACTTAAGGAGACCAAATATGTTGCCTATTAATTTATTTTTTCAAATATTTGCTTCTTTAAAACAACAATTTCAGACTCCTCTTCCAGGCCTTTCACCTCTCGTCACTCTGCCAAATCCCCCGTGGCCGTTTTAAAATCTTTGATGAGAATACTCTGAGCGTGACACTTGGATGCGAGACATGGAGACAATCTTATGCCTGTTTCTCCATTCGCTCGGGTCGAGATCATTTAGGCGTGACCATGGGATTGGTCCCAGTGGGAGCAATTAGTCGACACTGACGAATGTGGGACGGTGGGTGCAGCGAGGTGTCAAACAATGGCTTCACCCGTCCTCAGCTAAACGCCCGTTACCCTCAAATACTGCCGGCATTTTGTGTGTTTCTGCCTGGCCTGCTCTCCACGCAGCTCAACCTGACTGCACGTCTTCACTGAGCCATCATTGGAGCAGTTTTGTGTGTGTGCATCCATGCATGCGTGCATGTGCGCTTGTGTATCCACCTGAGTTAGCAGCCTATATAAAAATCAATTTACTTTTTTAAAAAAAAAAACCCATCTCCTACGAACCATGAGCTGGGAATCAAAGTCCAGGAGATGAGAGACGCGTCAGAACTTCGCCTGAAAACTGTGGCGTCTCCTTTTCTCATTTTGGTCCTGATGCAAACGAGATGAAACTCTTCTTAAAACAACTCCTATACCCTGTCTTCAAAGTCCCATTCATCTTCGACAGTCACCCCGCGGCATTGACAGCATTCAGAAACAAAGTGCTGCAGTTTGGGCTTTTTTTTTCCTTTTTTTTTTTTGGGATGTGAAAGACAGTGAGCTGGCTCTGATGCACCTCTCTTAAGAGTTTATTTAAACTCCTGGTGGTTTGTAGCATTAACTGCCACTAACAATGTATAGTATGGTGTGTACGTCTATAACCAAGTGTGACATCCGTTTCAGCGTTAAAAGCGTAAAGCAGCGAGTGAAGAAATTCCTCTCATTTGGCAAAGAGAATAGAGCAGTTGTTATGGTTACAAGTTATAAATAGAGCTGCTCGAAGTGTAGGTGACAAGGGAACTGAGAGTTACAGGATCAAAGACAGCGTTGAAATCCACCCCACAATCCTTTGCTCTGCCAACTTATAGAGAAAGGCGCAGCTCAGGCATTAATGTAAAATATTGTTTGAATTGTTTCCTGACGTTCTGCTGACTGACGTCTGTAGCCACAGCCGTGTTAATGAGTGATTTATTATTTTGAAAAGTTCACCGTCACCACAGGTATGCTGCTCGTACAAGTTTGTGTTTGTGATTTGTGTCTTTTGTATTGTTTCCCGTCTCGCTGCCCGGCACAGAGAGCTCCTTTTATACAGATCATAATTAGAAGCAGCTCAGGGATTTAATAAAGAGGGGCTGGTTTGACGGCAGCAGCTCTTGAGACACATCCCCGGCGGCCGCGACTTCAAAGCCGGAGATACGGCTCGTCAGCAGAGGCCGGGGATAGGCGGCGACGAGATAACAAGTGGTGGCTTTCGTTTGATTTGTGGCATGCCGGGACACTCGCTGTATAAGATCGCAGCCAACAAGATCCCACAAATTGTTGCTCAGCGGTAGCACGGAACTGGGCAATGGGTATTATCAGCAAAGAGCGCGGTGATGATAGTGAGTGGGAGGCGAGATAAGATGGCCTTCCTCCCTCTGATTTCCAGTCAGCAAATGGTAGAATCACTTCCTCTCATCTACTTTAGAGAATAGGCTGCCTCCCAGAAACACAGTCTGCAGCAGCTCTGTGATTAACCCAAAAAGCCTCAGAGGAGAAGGATGTTTTCAAAGTCATTTTCAACTCTCTTTGAAAGCTGTGAGTCTGAAAAACATGGTGGTTCCTCGGGAAAAGTTAAAAATGACACCGGTGGTGTGTGTGTGTGTGTGTGAGTGAATGAATATTAATGAGAGTTTTTTAGAAAGAGAATTGTTAGGCAGAGAATGACAGATTTTTAGAAAGAGAATTGTTAGGCAGAGGTGTGTGACGTTTTCTAAGCACTTATTAAACTAAGAAACGGCAGTAATAGCAGCGATTAAATAGTGCAGCCACTGAACCGCGCCGTGATGTATTATACTATAATGACATCATGAGATCACTGAAGCATCGGTGTGCAGCACTGTCTCGACTGTTGATCCTCTGGTTGAGCAACTTTTATGTAAAGCTTTAACTTCAGGGACAGCATATAAATCTGAGGGTTAAGAGACCGTCACCGAGAGAGAAGAAAAGAAGAGCTCTGCTAGCATGACGCGGTAGTTCCCTCTCTATATCGCGGTTCTCCTTTCGCTCCCTCAGTACATTGCAAAAATTTCGCTATATCGCGAAATAAAGCAAAACATAAACATAATAAAACAATCATACATACAAAACTTTTGGCTTTAAAAATGTGGATTCTCGTTTTGAAATTGAGATAAGCGCATTTGCGAGCAATTGCTAGTAGCTTTTTTTGACCTAGACGAGATTTGCGAGCAATCGCTAGTAGCTTTTTTTTTACCTAGACAAGATGGTACACAGCATACTATTGGCTAATCTAGCATGCTCTTCTGTTCCTCACGCTGATTGGCTCATGAATCGTAGCATCTTTGTCGCCATCATACAACTCTACTGTGAATATAATTGTGTTCAGTTCCTGAACATCTTTCCTTCACAGTTTCCAGGTCAACCATTTCTAACAAACTGAAAAGTGATTTAAAAATAAAATATTGACACAAACCAAACTGTGTGTTAGATAAAGTACAAAGTGCAGAAAAGTTCTTAAAAACTCATTATGAACAGGAGCATACATACATCTTTGAACATTACTTTCACAAATGTATTAAAGACAGGAGCGCGGTCTGTAATCATGTCATGAGAAGTGTGAAAAGACCCATTAAAATTCAAATACGGCTCAGGACAAATGACAGGCTGAAGGTGTTTGATTATAAAAATCACATTTGTGCCTGTTATTGCTGAGTTAGAGTGGGATGTGAAAGTGTTTAGGGGGCGCTGATGGTCAAGGATTTGGCAGCAGTCACTGAGGGTTTTCATTACAGCGAGCGGTGAAATAGCAGCGAGGGCCCTTCTGTAAAGAGTGGGCGTGTTGTGAGTCAAGATGAGGCGATCAGACTCTTTCTCAATTGTCTGTTCTGGAAACGTGCTTTTATGTTTGAATCAACCCCTGGTCCAGACGTACTGAAACCTGTGGATTAATGTGTCAGATTTTATGTTGCACTCTGGTCTTTCTGGTCCCACTCTCACATGATGTCATCTCCCATGTATCAAGTTCAGACAAAGTGATGCTCCACATACTGGAAATGACTACGGGGTACATTAGTGTAACTTATGGCCTGAACTGTCAAAACACACTTTACACTTAGGCTAATTTCTGCAGCCCTTTAGTCCGAGTAAATCCAGAGAAAAGTGAGGTGGATACGACCGGACTTGTTGGATTCTACGGCCGACTTCTCTTTTTGTTTTCAAATGAAATACAGATGAGAAACACATACACCACCTGCTGTTTATAGATTTTTTTTTTTCAGTTGTATAAAGTACATAGGCTCAGTGATAATTAACCGTGATTATTCATGGATACTCCACAGCTGTCGGATTTAAATTTGAATAGTTTTACAGCAGTAAGAAAAAAAGGTTTTGTTTTTTTAATGCAAATTAAACTGACTTTTTTAGTTGATAATTTTACATTTCTGCTGTCAGAGGCACGTGTTACTGGATGGTGAACCGCCCTTCCTTCCAGCCACACAAGAGATGCTTTATGGTTACAAGTTGCTAGGCTACAGAGGGTGTTGAATTTATGATCTGTTCTGCGGTTCTACACTGTTCTCTTGGTGCTCCAATTGTAATTCTCTCAGATTTTTTTCCCCCCACATTTTTCATATAGTCCAGACTGGGCCTCTCTGGGGTTTTGTCTGGGCTGCATGTGGCCCCCAGGCCACTATTTGAGTATGCATGCTCTAAAAGTTCTACTGTACAGTCTGAGCCTCGTGACAGATTATCGTTGAACTCTTATCCAGCTTTTGGTCCAACATGACAGGTACTGTAATCCTCTACAATCGACAACATTAATGTGACCTACTTTCATAAATTGTAAAAAAAAACAACAACTGTGAATTACGGACAGATATAAACCAACAGGAATAACTAGAAATGTGTGTCTGTTACATATGGTAGTGGTGGAATAATCTGAGAAGGCTTTACAAACAGAGAGGCACAAAGAAGATCAAATGTTAAAGCAGCTTTGGACAATTTTGTCCTATTTTTATTTGACCATGGCCTGATTTATTTTGCAGCTGAAAGAGAATTTTAAAAAAATCATCATTTATTTTGGATTGAATGACCATTATTCACTGTGTCCTGATGTTAATGGATGATAAAAAGCCACAGTGAACAATAGCAGACTCATTTTCTCCAGTCTTTCAGCCAATGTCTTCAGAGGACAATGACTGACCTGCTCCAGGTTTTCTAGCCACTGTCAGTGAACTGGTGAGTTGTTTTTCTGAGAGACTCCAAATTCCAACAGGAGTTCTTGTGTCTTTTCACTTTTAGCTTCTTCCTTTTCAACACAAACAGCA
This sequence comes from Cynoglossus semilaevis, assembly GCF_000523025.1. Classification (NCBI taxonomy): domain Eukaryota; kingdom Metazoa; phylum Chordata; class Actinopteri; order Pleuronectiformes; family Cynoglossidae; genus Cynoglossus; species Cynoglossus semilaevis. Next base: position 17,220,462 of record NC_024311.1, on the reverse strand, counting down.
GTTGAGGCTAATAACGGTCCGTTTTCTCCCAGTGTCTGGCACACAGCTCTGCTAACCTCCACTAATGAGGCTGAATAATAACTGTAAGCAACAAAACTGAATTGTTCACGGAGCAATTTCATTTTAAAGTTTGAATAATAATAAAAGAAAATAATCTGTGTGCCCCGCTCATAATCCTTTATAAGAACAACAAGATAACGTGGGTGACTGGGAAACATCGGCTTCATCTGTGAATGAAAGGCTTTGGATTGGGCTCTGACTTATACTAATACGAAGTTTGATTTCTAATCTAAAAGCAAGTAGAACGATAAGCACAAAAACAAAGGTGAAAATGTTTTTTTCCCCCTCAGTTTTAGCCGCTGGCTTTTAGACTCGCTGCCACCACAGCTATCGCTTTTTAAACGACTCAATTATGAAATGAAATATAAGTCGTGCAGATTTCTACAACCTGCAGGGCAACCATTTTGTTACAATTTTTATTTTGGTCTTGCAGTAGATAAATGTGTGAAATTACAGGCTGGATTTTCACTCCTAATCTTCGCCTTTGGTCATTTACTCATAACAACAGAGGTTTCCAGAGACTCTGACTGGGCTCCTGAATGTTGTTATACATGAGAAGAAGAAAAAGAAAAAAGACGGAACTTATATTGGGGGTAAATGGCTGTTTCATTGACAAATACTGTAAACTCTGAATCCAGACCAATGAGCTGTTCATCGTAGTTTAGTTGACCAGAGAAATCACAGTGGGCCTCGAGAAAAATGTTCCGTCGTCTGCTCAGACAGATGACAGTTTACACGGTGACGGACTTGTGAACACATCAAGAATATGAATTTGAACGTCTGCTTGTTTATTCACAGCCTTATTACAGCCCCGTTCCTCTGCGTATTAAAGCAGAGAAACAACCTGTCCGCTGTTATGTTCAGGGTTATTTACGCACAGCTGAAGGTCCTCGCTGCCTCCGACAGCCATGTTTATCTTGTTCAGGTCTCCAGAGATCGGCCTCTAGTGAGTCTCCAGACTATTGTGCAGCTCTCACAGGCGTATTAACAAGATGGAAACAAGCGAAGCCGTTGTCACGGAACTATTCATCCCTCGGCAGATGGAAAGGAACTGGCACATCGTACCTTTGTCACCGACGTTTCTCCCCCAAGAGAATGTTAAAACTTTCAAGGATAACCAAACTGAAGGATAGACGAGGTGTTGCGACAAAAGGATGAAGATAAATATCGGCTATTGGTAGAAATGTGTTTTACGTTGTTAATTATTCAAAGGTCAAATGGGTTCAGAGCTGACGCTACTTTTGCCGATGATCCTTAACATAAACTCTGCAGTTTGACTTTGACTATCAACAAATAACTGATCCATTTTGTAACATGAGATGTCAAAGTTCATCTGTGCCAACCTGGAGAAACGGAAATGAACCATCTAGGCTGAGACGGGAAAATGTTTTGGCACGCTAGCCTGAATGAAGTTCAGGATTTGATCTGGTTGAAATAATAGAAGTAAAATATAAAACAAAATCATCAAGACTTTCAAAGATAAATCGGCACGCTTGGTGTGTGTTATGTTTTACCAGACATAACGTACCAGATTAGAAAGCCCAGCGGGCCGTATCTGGCCCACGGGCCGTAGTTTTCCTCATGTTTTGCGAACTCAATGATAAAAATACTGTATTTATTGTCACTCCTCAGTGTGTGAATTAAATCTCCTGTGTCGACATCTCATTTTCTTTTCTGCTTCTCCTTTTGAAATATCAGGTTGGAGTTTTTGAAGTACTCTGTTTTAATTATGTAATAACATCTAAAAAGCCGACTGCTTGGCGTGATTAGCCCTGCAGCTAAATGCTGGGCTGCACACAGTGAATCTATTCACACAAAACAACAATTTACCTGCGACGTCAAATGAAGTGATGTCAGAGAACAGGAGGAATCATTTAGGTTCTTTCCTCCCCAGGTTCTGACAGAACCACAGGACTGACCACAGGACTGACCACAGGAACGTGATCACGCAGTCAGAGAGGAGTTTCAGAACTCCTTTTACAGCTGGATTTGGTCCTGATTGACTGACAACTGGTCTTTGTTGCGACCACTGGAGACATTTCTCTTGAAAGTTGTTTGATTATTCATTTCTTTTTAATCAATTTGACAGTCCGTAAATCATATATTTAAGAAAAAGTTTGTGACCTACTGGTCATGTGACTGTGATCATTTGAGCTTTTCCAAACGTCGTATATTCAGGAGTGTTCATTTCAGTGCTCTGGTCTGGAGATGTTCATATTCTCCTCACCTCTGTAACAATGTAACTGTGATCATCTCATCACAGAACAAAGTTCTATTAATAACTTCCTTTCATCTGTGTTTCCATGCAGCCACATGTCAGGTGTAAAATAAATAATCTTCATTTATTCATCAGCGCTCTTGTTCTCGGTGTGTGTGTGAGTGGATGTTGTTGTCGGTGAACAATAGAATTGTGCTTCATGGAATCAAACGTCTCGTCTACGACTAGTTGATGTTATGTCTCCCCCGTCGGCCTGTGTGAATTAGTACTTGAATTAGTGAATGTAATATGAACAGCCCTTTTGGAAACATGTTACTCACACACACACCTTGTCACTCTCTTGTTGGTGCTGAGGTGAAGTGGCTGCAGCAGCTGAAGTGTGTGAAGTGCTGTTGAAGTCATTAATCAAGATCGTACGGTTCCTCCGAGCTACGAACCGTTTGAGTAGGAATGACTGATCATAAAAACTACATTTGATACGATTCACTGGTCGTAACCATATTAACACATCAACTCTGCTGGTGGAGTGAGGGGGTTCACCCCCCCCCCCCCCCCCCCCGACCCTGAACAGTATGAAGTGGTAAAAGATGAATTCATATGAATTGATTTCACCTGAGCTAACTTCCTGTTGGCTCAAATCATCAGCCGGTTACTGAGAATCTGAAGTCTATAACAGCCGTGAGATTGAATTTGATTCTAATAGAACTGATAATTTACAGCATGACAGCATTTATGAACCAATAAATAAAACCTGTTGGAGTCGGACGGATTAAACAGAGACAAAGAGCAAAGGCTGAGGATTAGATGTAAACACTTCTGATGGCTTTATTACTACAGGAACAAATTCTTCTCTCATTAACTGATGCTTCATGACATCATGACATTAGGGAACATTTGGAATTCCTCTGTAATTCAAAGGGCATATTTTATGATAATTTAATTCATTCATTCATTCATTGTCTGATGGTCAGTTCTTTTCTGGGTCACAAGGAAGCTGCAGTCGTCAGTGAAGGGAGGGTAAAGTCTGGACACTTGGTCGGACTGTGGCAGAGCGGCATATGGACTGTTGGAGGAGACTACAGGAACTGGAAAAATCCCTTGTGATTTTTCTTCTCTCCTCACATGTGGCCCAGTATATTCATATAATATTTATTTACATATACGCTGATATTTTTCTTCTCTTTTATAATCATTTCTAACCAATTTTATGTCCAGGCCGCCTGGCTTCGTTGCTGGACATAACAAGTCTTTACTTCAGTCAATCTCAGTCCTGAAAGTTATCCTGTTTCTTTGAAGACGACGACGCTGCATTTGCACACGTCCCCCTGTTTCTTTGAAGACGACGACGACGCTGCATTTGCACACGTCCAGTGTCCGGGAGAAGAAAAGTTTTAGGATCAAAGCCGGGCAGTTCCACTGTATCAGCAGGACCTGCAGCTGGCGCTAGAGATAAAAAGTTAGGATGAAGGGGAATTGGCTTTGAGTGCAGTGACAGTGGTGGCTTCTCGCCTGCAGCCTCAGTGTCTTCCTTTGTACCACCAGCAGAAACACTTCCTGTCTGCCAGCAGGGCCAATGAGGAGACGCCGCCACACACTGAGTGTGAAACCCAGGAGGATATATTTCTGTGGTGTTACGGCTAATAACACCAGTGATTAGTCTGTGAACTAATGTGATTTATGCTGTTTCACATACGACTAACTACGACATCATAGTCAGATTATATTATTTGCCCTTTTAAAATTGGACCCATTTATGCAAGTGAATATTATTAAGCTCTGTCTACGGCAAGTCAGGAACAACATAATGACCTCATTTGGTTCTGACAGCGTATTGGCAGCAGAGGTGTGGAAAGGTTAAGAGACTTATTAATGATATGCATGGTTTTCAGTTCAATGACAGACGCATCTTTCAATATTTAAAATATATATATATATGATGTCAGTGAGTGAAACTGTTTTTTTTTTCTATGATTGCATGTTCTGCCTGTTGTGGTCAACTACTACTCCACCTAGTGTGATTTGGGGAGGGGGGGTGGGGGCGTCATCTCTGGTCATACAAACAAACTACCAATAGAAATACAAGAAAACTTTTCAAAATATGAGTTTACATTATATGAGCGTTTTTTCCACCTATAATAACATTATATTAAAATATTATGCATGGAACAATAGCAGAAAAAATAGCAATAAAAATATTATTAATGTTTACAATTTTAAAAATTACAACAGTTTGTTATTAATGATATTAAATATACAAATATACATTTGTATATTAATTTTTGAGTTAATTTTTATTCTAAAATGTAATCAGATCACACATACATGTACTGTATGTGTATATAGGAGTCGTACTTTTTTTTATTATTATTAAACATAATTTTAATTAAAACCATTAAGTTACTTAAAGCAAAATGTGACCCATGACCTTGAAGTTCCAGGCTGAAGAAATAAAAGAAAAATTTCATCTTGCACTAGACAAGTGATGGAATCTCAGTCCTTAGAAACGTCGCAGAGAAAGAGACAGAAAAGATCTAGAATATCTTGTTACTCAACGTCTCATTATCAGACACCCAGCACTTAAAGTGAAAGCCGCTCATGTTTCATGGCCAGGGTGCCATCCATTGAGACAGACTGTCATCTGTTCCTGACTGCTGTCTTTTATGACACACTGTTTAGAGTTACCAGCATGATAAATCTGTAGACACTCAATAATTAATCATATCCTCGCTGCATTGTAGTTGAAAGAGAGTAGCGACTCCCCCTAGAGCTTCTACTGTAAAAGTTCATGTGAAAAGAAATTCCTAAACATTGTCCTTTTTTTTACATCACTGAAGTTGCCATAAATGTACAACAACAACAAAAATAGCATTTAACTTCATACTTTTTGCCTTTCTTTCCTGTCAAGAATAACTTTAAAGAGTCCAGTATAGCTACATGAAGTACTGCGAGTTTTCTTACTGTAAACCTTGAATATTCCCAAACTAGATTACCGATATTCCCCCCTTGATATCACTGGATTATAACAGAGTCATTTTTTTTCTTTGTGACCTTACACTGTAGTGAAAACGCAGTGTTTGTTCTCTCCCGTGACAGAACCGAGCTCTAATTCTGTTAGTGAAGCCTCATTTATATTCACGACAGAGGCTAATTTTATAATTTCACTTCCTCAGCACAAAACCAGGATCTCAGCGTGAATCTACAAGGTCAGGTGCCTCTGCCGTGCTATTCCTCAATTTAATTAAAATGTTGGATGATGCACATGCACGGAGGGCACAGAGGCAAACATGCAAACACAGTGTCCTGTTCTAACACATAGTCCTATTTATCACACAGTGTTTGTTTGTATTTTTTATATGTGGGGACATTAATAATAATGTTTTTTGTGTAAATGTATTTGGTTTTTAATGAGATATCACACAAATAGCGCAGGAGAGGAGTCCGTAAGAGTGTGCTAGTGTATCCTGGCTGCGAAGCTCAGATTTCCCATGAATTTGAATGCACCGCACGAACTGCATCAGGTGATTGGCGTCAGACGTGTCACGTGATCAGAGGGGTGTCGTAGCCATGGCTACAGCAGCGGGAAGAGGTTGTTCTCTCTGCTGAAAGTAGGATTGAGGTTTACCTGAAAATCGGAGTTTGTAAACGTGGAACCTTCGTTAATATTTTAAAGGAGTTGTTCATTATTTTATTTTATTTTTTTTACGAGAGTAAATTTTAAATGATCCAGACGTTAGTAGTTGATGTAGGTTGGAAGCTTCGTGTGTTTTTTATTTGTCATGAATTAGGAGGTGATTTTATTTTATTCATAATGGTATTTTTTTACTTTTTTCTCTGTAAATAAGAACAATATATACATATATTATTATTATGATTATTATGATTAAATTTTTTATTATACTAGAAGAAAGTATACTATTTTGGTTTTTAAATATTCTATTTTATTTAACATTAGAAAAGTTAGAAAATGCAGTTGTTTTTGTTTTGTTATACTAGAAGAAAGTATACTGTTTTGTTTTTGTTGTACTAGAAGAAAGTATACTGTTTTGTTTTTTTAAATATTATATTTTATTTAACTTTAGAAAAGTTAGAAAATGCAGTTGTTTGAACAGAGCCGCCTTCAAACCTTAAGTCTTTTTGAGCTACTTTTTTATGTCCAGACATTAATTACCCCCTGGTTGTTGAACAAGTCTATCCATGAAAATCCCAACATAAGAAGACGTGTCTTGTCCCCATGCATTATAAAAGCTCTATGTCAGTGATATTTTTCTGCTTCTTTTATCTATCTGACAGTTTCTGAAAATGTCTGGTCTTATTTTTATCCTGTTTGTAGTGAGACTTTTCATGTCACTCTATCTGTCATCATTTTACAATGAAAGGGACTTCATCTCAGATGTGCTCCAGGATACAAACCAATATCCACCTCGCTGGTTTCTGTTTGGGTCACAGCCCACTCTCTGACAAGTTTCATAAACACCATCTTTTCTTTTTTTTATCTTTTAAACTGTTTGTACTTGTTCTGATCAATACCCCGAGGGACGCTGCTGCTCTTTCTGCCAAGAACTGTCAGCAAACGGCTAAAAGCCAAAGACGGAGTGCAGCCAGAATCTGCACTGGTTCTGAGATGAGGAAAGACACAAGTCGGACACAGACATGTTTGAGGTTCTCTCTTGAAAACAACTTCTATAGAAAGGTTTTATTTATCCACGATGCAACAAACGCCTGCCGTTAAAGTCATTACTGCTCATCATTAACTCAACAACTGCTTCAGCTTTGGTCGTACTTCAAGGTTAAACTTATTAAGATGAACGTCTTCATGTTTGAGAAGCTTTTTTGGCGACAAATAAACGTTACTTTGTTCTGTTAATACCTTTTATCTCGTATAATTTTTCAACCTAATTGAAGAGCTGTTATTTCTACAAACAAAAAGAAAAAAAAAGAAAAAACAAAGAGTACGTTTACAGTATATAGAAAAGTAGAAAAAAATACTTCTTATCAGACAAATGTAACAAAGTCTTTTCTTAATTTTCTCCTAAACACACACAAAAAACTTTGTTACCAAGAACCATTAGCAAGACAAATACCGTTGATAATTATAGGTAATGAATCACATTAAAGTAATGAATAAGGTCTAATGACACCTTGTCTGGTTCCTCTACCTGCTCAATTAATCAAAACACTAATTAGGTGAATTGATGTAGCAAGTGATCAAAGGCTTGTAGGCTGTTGATTTCCAATACTCTTTTGTTTTCTTTGGCTCTTTGGTGTCGTGTTCTTCTTTAATGATACACTCGCCTCGTCCACTGTAGTATATCATCTGAAATGATCGCATCATTTACTGAACTGAACAATGTTTGTCTCATTTGTGATGAAAACGTGACATTTTCTTTTCTTTTCTTATCTTTTTTTTTCCAAAATATTTGTCCTTCAGTGAAGGATGAGACCTCTGTCTGGTCACATCTGTTTGTTTCTCTCCAAATACAGTGGAGCTATCCATGGTGCTGATCCTCGGGTCTTAACAAGAGCGTTCAGTGCAGCCTGAACAAACCTCAGTATTCATCGGACAAACAATGCTAGGAGATGGCAGACAGCTCGACCAGATTTCCGTATTATCTCTCGGCTAAATATTCCCGCCTTCCACGGAGATGCGTCAGGGTTAGATTCCCCGTTAATTTCTACTCAATCACTTTGCCATTGTCAGTGGATGAGGGTCAAGCTGAAACCAGCTCTTCTATAAAGTGATGAATGATAATTTAATTATACCTTCAGTTGAAAGTGGTATTTTTTAAAGTGTCTCCTGGGTCGTGACCTAAAAGTTGGTTATGGAGCTGATCCAGGTTTGTTGAAGAAGAGATTTTTGTTATGACTCTTTTAACATCATTATATCTGAGTCATTTTGAAATCTGTGTTCATGATTTATGGTGTTTTTGGGAGACTGTACTGATACGTTTGCTCAGATTTTTGTGATGAACTGACTGTGCAATTCAGGAATGTGTGGCTGGTGTTGTGGCATCTCTCTCTCTCTTCTGTGCAGTACCTCAGTCTCTTGTCGAGACTATGTAAATTGAGAGTTTGGGCTGAAAACAGTCAGAGGGGGGGAAAAAAATAAAAGTGACGATAGCCTCTTCCCAGAGGAGTTTGTTGAAGCTTTGACAGATGTGGAGCTATTTTTGGACCTGTGAATGAAGACAAATGAAAATGATGTGGGAAACTAACAGCCTCCACTGGACAACATATCATTTGCAATTCTTCAGATCACACAATTCCTATATTTAAACTGTAAATCCTTCCCTTTCTAATGACTCATGCTGCTGATGTGAGATCTTCTTACGTCTTAACACCTGCTTAAGGTGTTAGATTGACTAATTAGTCACAGGTTGAAATTCAGTTCAGCTGAATCTCCATCTCTCCACGAGGCAGATCCATACTGCAGTTTTTAAATCAGTAATCATAGGAATACAGCCTGGGTCACTGCAGGTTTAAACACCGCCTTGTACAGTCACTTTTACAAACTTTCTATATCATATTTTTCTACTTCTCAAACACTTTCTCTGATTTCTACAGACTTTCTTTACTGTTATCCAGATCAAGTGTTGAAGCAGCTGTTTATATATATATATATAGTATATATACAGTATATATACAGTATACATATACAGTAAAACAGAGAGCTCTGTTTATTTAGCTTCATTAGCATCAACATCTGTTAAAATGGCCAAGGACACTATAGTACAAACTCTGCATACTAATATAATATACATAATATATAACATGTATTGACTGTAATTATCTCAGGCGTCATGTGATGATTTTGTTCCTTATTAATAAAGTCAGCGTTGACGCCGTCCTTCGCACGAGTTCTCGTTCCCTTTTTTCAACCGCACGTATCTGAGTCCAAACTCGAACGCTTTGAAATGTCTCATTTAAAGTGATCAAACGACAGATCCCATTAACATCACAATGGTCTATTTCCCGTTCTTTTCTATAAGGCAACGCTCCGGCATACTTTGTCATTATCAAGTTTGAGCAATTAAAAGTTTACTCCATATAACCACACGGAGCATTTCTCAGCCTGACTGAACCAGTCTTCGCACACAAACGTCTGCAATAACCTGAGGTAAATGAGAGCCTGGATTGAGGAGGAACGTCTTTATTTCTCTGAGTTGTTTTCCATCCTCTCAAAACGAACCGCTCCACGACGGTGTAATGGACTTCATGCTCACCGTGATGTCTATGGCATTAAAGTTTCCACAATCCAGATCGATTGACATTTTCTGAAACAGGCAGAGTTGTTTCTCAGTCACATTGAACCCCCCTCCACCTTCTGGCTCCTCAGTCTGTTACTATCAGTAACCACTGATTGGTGTCATCAACTTGGACAGCAGTCCTCGGAATATATTTTTAATTTTCTTCCTCGACCTCAGTCAATCTGAGGGAAACGTAGGCGAGTGTTAGAAGTTTAAAAAGAATGAAAATCAATGTCATTTTAAACACAAACTTAAATGAAAACCTATAAAAATTATTGAACCTTGAGACAGGTTTTTTATCTACCTCCATTTGTTTCTTTCTTTTTTTTTTCCTCTTATCCTAAAATTTAAAGAATTCGATTTCAGTCCTTAGACAAGGAGGTGCAGATTTGACACCTGGAGGAAAAGACATCTCCAAGACCTCTGCAAAAAAAAAAAAAAGGAATTCTCTGATGGAAACACAGCTTGAAGTTACTCTGTTATTTTTATATATAATAATTTTCTTGGACTTTTTTTTTGTTCATATGCTGCTCAGAAAAGACAGACTGTAACGACACAGGTTACAGCAGATGAACTGTGTGATTATTGTGTTATTGGTGATAACACCTGTAATAACATGACTACTACATTGAATGTCTTTTTGTGCCGTTGTTTCACATTAACTTGACAGAGGATGTTCAGCAAACTTGTCTTAACTTGTATCTTCCATTTTTCCACTTTATTTTAATTGAATCCTGACAAAGATTTATTTTATTTTTATGACATTTATTGTTCACTGGACGAGAGCTGAAATATTAAAAAAAAAGATTTATGGTTCAATAACCATGTGAAAACCAATCAGCCTTGAAGTCCAAAAGTAGGAAAAGACAGAAAAAAAAAACAAGGTCAAAACTTCAGTGGCAGTGTAATTGTTTTTTATTGATTTAAATTGTCAATGTTCTTGGGTGTTCTACAGTGTCCAGGTGACATTGTGAAAATAGATTTGATTTTTTTTTTTTTCAAAAAGTGCAGTGAAAAATGAGTCACACGTAATAATCGAACAGCAACTCGGTGACCGATCATACTGTCTGACATGATGTTTTATGAGGTGGACATTTGTACATTTGACAGTTCCATTCTGTTTGTGTTTCATATCACGAGCCTCTCGTCCAACCATCGTCGATGTTTTAATTAACCTGCAGCCCAGCAGGAAACGACAGACACTGTTGTCAACAAAGACATAAACAGTGATTTTCAGCTTAAGATTCTGCTTCGTTACGTCCCTCAAGGTTTTTCAGGCTTTTCAGACTCAGAGTGGAAAAGAAACGTATCTGTTTTCTAGACAATGATTCACTTTTTTTTTTTGTACGGTGGCAGGGAGGACGCAGCATTACTATGGATGAAGCAGTTTGAGAAACCACTTCTCCTGCTCTGCCCTTTTGTGTTGGAGGCCATGTTTAACAAGCACCTCAGAATGATTAGCCAAAAAAGGAGGGAGTCAATTCTGAGGCTGTAGGATGGAGAAGGACGTTGACCTGACTGTCCTTTTCATTCACATTGATTCAGCAGATTTTTTTGTCTTTAATTGTCTCTGAATTCTGCAGAGGGCCAGGTGGTCTATACATATATAGAAATGAATTGACTAGAATAGAATTTGTCGTCATCGCAAAACAAAGCAGTTGAGCTCAACGGAATTGACCAGCTAACAATTTATGACCTAACGATGATCCCATATTCCTCTAAAGAGGGCGCTGTTCTGTCAATATCAGATCGCTGTATTATGTAAATTGAACAAAATACTGCTTATTGTTAGATAGATTTATCGCTAAAATGTGAAATATGACACCTTTACACCAGATATTACTTATTAAAATATTGGGGTTTTTTTTATATCTATGTAGAATTCATTTTTATCCACAAGCGCCAACACAGGTCCTCGTTCCAGCAGATATTACTTTTACGATTTCTTTTTTTATATCTATGTAAAATTCATGTTTATCCACAAGCGCTAACACAGGTCTTCACAGTTGTGTTCAAATGCCTTGTCGACTGCAGGTGTTAGTGACGGGACATGAATGAACAACATGATAAAGAGTCGTCTGTGTTCTGTCTTTGTGTCCCGCGGCCTGGGACACCTGCTGGCCATTATGTGATGTTCGTGTGATGTTCTATGGGCTGCCTGTGTGTGAGAGCAGACGTTACAACAAACACGTCTGTTGACGTTCCATCAATGGTACAGAAGAGAGGATCAGAGAGAGGTCAAAGTACGACACAGTACACACAAGAAAGAACCCATGCACAACAGACACTAATGTTAACAGAAACAAAGGCTCCAGTGTACAAAGTCAGGCAGAGTGGTATTCAAAACTAAAAACACAATCACTAACAGATTTTCTTTTTTTTAAATCTCTGGTTATTGTAAGATAGAGTACACGATGCACAAAAAAAACCCAGTCTAATCTGTCAGTATTTTGATATTTCTGTTCTGTTGCTACTGTTGTGTGAATAGTTATGTATTTGTCACAAGAAGAAAAAAACAAGTGCTGAGGGAAAAGAAACCAAGGAACACATTTGCAAAAGAGAATTTCTCACCATGCAAACACAATATATATATATTTATATATATATATTTGGTTTGTTTGTTTGTTTTTATTATATAGTAGTAGTTGTAGTAGTATTTTATTTACCAATAAAAATCTAGTTAACAAAAAAACCAAACAAACCTTTGATTTCAACGACTGTGAAAGAAGGATCAAAATGGGTTCAATCACGTCTTTTTCCTCCAGAAGTTGTGTCTGTCGGGCATTCTTCTCTATTTCTTTTGTGTCTTTTCATCTGGAGGCTGAAACTCTAATGCCAAGGACGAGCAGACAGGCACGGAGTCCATTACAGCCGCACAGACGGACTCTGACTCTGGGAGGAACGAAAACAACTCCAAAGCTCTCGTTTCTGATTGAAGTCACACAGAAACCTGACGGAGGCGCTGTGATTGCACTGACGGTGTCTCACATTAGTGGAAAAATGGGAGCGTTGTCTTCATTTATACATTGAGCATAATTAAAAAATCCCTCTTAATTCAACGATGACAGGGTGAAGAAGATTTAAAAAACAACTTGAAAAAACATGGTGTTTTTATGGTGTAGTTTTTAAGGTGGCACTGAACTGGAGTGCAGGTGTAGTTGGAAAGGACTGAAGGCAATGTTCTTTTTGTCGCAAGAAGATTAAAAACCAGAGGAAAAAAAATTCAAATAGTGGGTGAGAAAGTTTTTTGGTGGTGATAAATCACTCACAGCTGTGGGTAGAGAGAAGTAGGACCCTCGAAGAATCCAAGGCCAAACACTGCAGAAGTTAGAGGAAACCTGGACCGGAATTCTTTCCGAAAGTGAAAACAAACTCATCCATGGACAAGTAGAACAGAAGCTGGTGGAGCTGACCTTGTTTTTTTTTTGTTTTGTTTTTTTTTAATGTTGGATTTTGAATGTGGCTGATCTGAATGAAATAACACAAGTTTTATTTACACAGAGAAAAACCCAGTGACATCAGTATGGATGAGGCATCCTGAGACGAGGCTTGTCACGCTGTGCCCTTTTAAACGAAAGGCCACGGTTAATAAGCACCTCGTTAGGATTAGAGGAATTGGATGCAATCTGTTTTTTTTTTTTTCTCAGCAAATTTAAGGCTTGGGAAATGAAACAGACTGCTGTCCTGAAATAACCTTTTTTTAATTTAAATTGATTCTGCAGTTTCTTTTTCACCTTAGTGGTTAATTTAGTGTAACATAGTATATTTCAATACAAAGCTTATTTCATTTAAGTTAAGTTAAGTTAAGTTAACCTAGACATCAATTACATTAGTCCAACAGTCTGTTTTTTATTTTTCTTCTTGTAAATTGTAATATTACACATTATGTGTTTATTTACACTAATGTCAATGATACATTTGTTCCATTTGCCTTGTAAAAAATTATATAAATCAAAATAATAATAATAATAATACCAGTACTTTTTACCAGTACCTCATACTACTACTGCTATTAAAAAACTAAAACTAAAACTAACTTGGATTCAGTTGTTGTCTGAGTCACAAAACAAAAAAACAAACTTGGATTCAGTTGTTGTCTGAGTCACCGCTTTAAAATAATAGAACAGTTAGTTCTGAGGATCAGGGTGACTTAGGAGGAGCTGAGGTTTCACAGTGAGTTCTCCTCTTGGTTTGTCTGCAGTTTATAAGAAAACAAAACAACAACAAGTTTTTGTTTAAAAGTCAGACACTTTGTGGAACAGTTTTTGACTTTGAACAACCACATCGTGTTGGTGAACTGACCGTCGTTACCTTAATATATAAAAAAAAACACCTGTTATCATTTTAAATCATATTATATAATACGTGCGATAAAAGCTCAGCTCAAAATAAGCTTAGTAATAAAATGTAACGAAGCGCTGGCTGCACGTGTTGATCCGTACTCTTTATTATAACGACCCACTCAGACTGTGATGTGAGCGTTGCATAATGTAGTAAAAGGCCATAAATTGTGCCATTTAAGTTGTATCCAGTGTTAAAGGCCTCGCTGCTGCTGTGATCACACACGTTGGCGATATCCACGTTTCATCATAAATGCTGTGCACTTATTTAATCATAATAAACTATTTTATAGAGTGAGTTACAGCCAGAGCTGTGATAAACAAACAGCACTGCGGCTTTTTCTGCATGTAGATTTAACAAAGTATTTATTTAAGTAAACAAAAAAAACCTAAATATTTACCTGTTTCTTTAGCTCTACATAAATGTAATTATGGTGATAAACAACCTAATTGAGATTAAAAAAACCCTAAATATTTAACTGTTTTTTTAGCTCTACATAAGTGTAATTATGGTGATAAACAACCTAATTAAATCAGCCACTAAATAATTTACATTTACATTATAGGATATTTCATAGTAACTACCATGTGTGAACAGCTACTAAAGCTGGTGTATTATGTAGTATATAAAAGTTGGGATTAAATGCAAACAGTGCTGGAAAAGAATTCCTTGAATATTTAGTGTAAATATGTTAATGTTATTATTATTAATGAGGGGCGACCCAAAAAATAATCTCTTGTGACCCACTTGAGGGTCACGACCCAGTCTTTGGGAAACAATGTTCTACATCATAACTCTCTTGAACTGTTTATAATTGCTCCTGTGTGTACAGTATATAATGACCATGTGATTGATTTGTTGAATCATATTTACTCTCACACTGACACGTATATAATTTCCTTTTCTCTTTCCATTGTTTTTATTCACAGGTTCCCTGTGAACAACGCTGTCCTTCAACAGGTCATTGTCGAATGGTGAGTGATTATAATTAGGCTCCATGTAGGAATTAAGACAACAGTCACATATAGTAGCAGATGCTGTTATTGCTATAACAGCGCCTCAGTCAGGTCGTTGTGTGACTTCAATCAGAGCAGAGAGAGCTGTGCAGTTGTTTTCGTTCCTCTCAGAGTCAGAGTCCGTCTGTGCGGCTCTAATCGACTCCGTGCCTGTCTGCTCGTCCTTGGCATTAGGAGTTTCAGCCTCCAGATGAAAAGACACATAAGAAATAGAATGATTTTTTTTTAACAGATACAACTTGTGGCTAAGGGTGAGAGGAAGAAGACTTTATTCCTTCCATTTGATCCCTTTATCTCCACAACCGGAGAGATTATCTCCTGTAGAAACATGTTTTATTTCAACTTTTTTTCCGCCCCTGGTTCTATTTGAAGGAAAAAATGTTTGTCATCATTCTGTCACAGTGTCACAATTTATTGTTGATGACAGCCATCGAGTGACAATTCCACTGCTCTGATCTAAACCACTATCACGTTGTTTCAAATAACACGTTCAAATGACGACTGCTGTAACATGTACGACGGTTTGATTTCCCGTCGTCTGATTTTCTTCTATGTCATGTCACTACTGCATCATTCTTCATTTTCCTATGAGAGTTTCCTTCCTACAGATGCACTCGTCTTTTTAAGTTGTATCACTATGGAGAGAGCGTTTTGAGTCATGGCTCATTATCTCCTGCCCTTTAGTAGTAAAGGCCATTTCTAATGAGGACCTCGTGGGATTAGTGGTGGAGGAAACAGTTCACCTGCACATTCACCTCTGCATACTGAGAGAAGAAATAATACTCAGGTACTATATGTTATAAAAGATCATTTTTAATCCAATTAGGAAATTGCAAAACAATTGGGGGGAAAATGACAGTCAACTCACACCAAATGAATAACCAAAAAAGTCAGAAAAATGAAATTGGTGATGACTTCTCTGAATTCTGATTGGTTAATCTTTTAATGGATTAACTGCTCTCTCCAGGAGAGAATGGTCCTCAGTGCGGAGCCTACTATTTACTTCATAAATCACCAGCTGGACAGGGCCCAGGCTGACCCAGCTGCTTGGTCAATGACCCAGTTCTGATTCGCTTCCTTGGTTTCTGAGCGGTGGTTCTGCTGCAGCTGTTTAATCCAGATTCTAAAGTTGTTTTGTGGCGGTTGAATTTCCATTGAAAACTTCATCACTCCAGTTATACTGTACTGTAGGTGCTGATTGAGGGGAAACGTTGCGGTCACAGCGGCAGGCGTTGAACTGCTGACCTGTGTCCTTCGCACCGCGGAGGAGATAGAAGCTTTCACGGCCGACTCTGAAATAAACGCCAGCCCCGTTGCCCACAGTTCATGGACTGCTGCACATGAACCACAAAGACTGTTGTCCACCTAAAGCAACAGTTTAATCAGCAAACACACATTGAACAAGCAGGGTCAGGAGCACCGAAGACGGTGTCAAGGCTCATCACGTCCAAGAGTTATGAGTTACAAGTCCTCACCTCCAACCTTAATGTAAGTGGACCTGGAAGGAGTACAGAACAGGCGGTGAGGGCTGCAGTCTGAACCCGAGAGAGTTACTACTGTTCTGGTAAGTATAACATATTGTTTGCCAAATTGATTGAAATACTCGTTCATTCTCAGGGGACGTGTGACGACTGAAATACTTTGTAATATTTACAGATAATTATTATATAGTTCCTATATTCAGTTTGACTTGAATGGAGCAAAACATGTTTTATCACTTGAAAAAACAGAAAGCAAATACAAAAAATCAGAAAACATTTTTTCAAAAGTCTTTAAGCACCTTTTTCAGTCTTTCTGTTGAAAAAAAACCCTCACCAGTATCACTAATCCAAACGTTGGATTCTTGCTACAGATTTTAAAATTAAATACACTTTGAGAATGAACTCCTCCGTAGGGAGAAGGTACGTTTCATTGGCATAATTTCCTTTTTATAATGCATTCACTATGGCTGCACATTAATTAAGTTCTGGATATAATTAAATCATTCCCCTATAACTGCATGTTGAAAGTCAATTATCTTTGTCAAAATTGTTTTCCTCTTATTCATGATACATCACGTGTTGTTTTTGTCTATGTCTATATATTTAAAAATGAAGAAAGCCTTGATATCAGACAGGAGGCAGATTAAGACAGTAACTCAACTCCATAATTTATTGCACACAAACTTATTACTTTACACAAAAACATTTTTAAAAAACTGACCAAATTCCAATCACCTGGTTATATCTAATGCATTGTATCTAGTGACTAAATTGGTTGGATTGTTACTAAGACACTATCACTTTACTCCCCAGGCATTGGAGTGGAGGCGCTGAACTAATTGCTTAGTCATGAGTCACAACACTGACCTCTGCTGGTTGCCTTCGTCAAGCCGTAAAACAATGAATCAAAACCGTAATCATGTATAAAAATATTTTTATTTTGAATAGATAAATAATTTCACAAACGACATTGATATTCCACACGGTTAGCTGAACGCTATGAGTTGCATGTCTTTGTACGATATCATTATTTAATATAAATATGATTCTCTAACCATGAATTGCACTGACGTTGAAGATTACAGTCTGTCCCTTGTTTATGTTTATTTATACAGTGATTCCTCTTCTATCGCGTTAGTTGCGTTCCAAGGGGGGGGGGGGGGGGGGGGAGCGAGTAGATATAGTAGATATAGTAGATATAGTTATATTATGTACGTACACTTACACGTAAATACCGTTAACTCTCGCGAGATTGGAAAAAAAAATCCGCGGGCAAAAGGTGAACCGCGAAGTAGCGCGGGGTTACTGTATTCCGTAGGATACGTGCACTCAACACAGGCCACAGATTACAAGTTTTTGTAGCTGACTATGATACCCAGGCTACTGTAAATGTACATGTCTGGTACACAATATAGTACACACTAATATATGGCATGGGATATATCGTGTTTGGACGTGAAAATGGAGGAAAGTAAGGCATATTTAATCGTGTTAAAATGATAGCGATGCTAATGCCGCTAGTGTGTCGTGTTTGCTAACTAGTAGCGGTGGATGAACATTTGATACAAGGGATACAAGTAAAAGAAAGTAATATAGACTTGCATTTTTATCGAATTATGTCTTAAGCAGTGGTAATACTATGAATATGGACGTGTAGGTTTTTTTTTTTACTTTTTTACTTACGTTTAGTGAAGATGTCTATTATATAAAGGTGCCTTTTATTTATATCACATTTAGTAAAGAAAGTCATTGTATCCGTACAGCGGACCTTCATTTATAATTTCACTTCCTGTCTTTTCATTTATGTATTGTGGGGTTAAGAGTTTTTTTCTCCACGTATTGACGGTTACGATACAGTAGTGAAATTTGCTACCGTGGTGGAAGCTGATATTTCCCGAGCACATGAACGCAGCACGTGCCGCATCAGATGATCAGTGTCGGTCATGTGACAGTTTGGAACAGAAGTCATCATGGCCGCAGCACCACAGTAAGTTGTCTCTTCAGTTTATTTTATTCCTTAACTGCAAAACAAAGAGCATTTTTATTTTAAATCCGGACAGTTTATTTCTCCCTCTTCTCTTTAGTCGGAGCAGTTTTGTAATAAGAAGATGTAAAAAATAATACGAATCGCTTTTATGTCCGCTTTAATGATACAATAATACAATTTTATATCGTAATATATGTACGCGGAAAAAACACTTCATTCGTGTGTAAACTGTACATAAGAGATAAGAGGTACTTACGATAAGAAACGTATTGACGAGTATTTCATGAACAAATCGATGTGAGACAGTTTCATAGTGTTTGGTTTAACACGGATATCGGTGCTGGGTTTTCCTGCTAAGACACTGTTGTTGTGAGTGAGCTGTAATTTTTTTAATACGCAGATTTTAAAAACCGCTGCTATAACCATTCACCTCTGCTGTTATATATACTTTATAGAAATACTAATAATTTATTCCATTGTTTATAGACGTACGGTCTGTAACACTAACACTTCATTTTGTGTTTTTATTCCGTAAAGTTTGATATTGTTATCTTTTCTCACTCTCTCCCCTCACGGAAAACTGTAAACTCTGCAAACTGTAAAAACCTCACGAAGCCATAAAAGTACTGTGAGATAACGGACCAACCTTTGGTTGTGTCAGCACCTGTTAGACATGTTGTTAATTTATCTTATCCTACAAAGGCCACTCTATCGAGGCCTTAAACTTAAAATCTGTCATAAACAAACCCCATCCCTTTTTTATATCGGTGTTATATAACTCTCTGTTGTTTCTTAGAGAAGTGTGTACTTTAACTTTCCCTTCCCCCACAACTGTCATACGTGGCACTGTTAAAAATTGTTTTATTCTTGTTGCTGATTTTGTTTTTATATGTTAATGGTTCGTCTTGCGGCAGCCAATGTGTATTATACTTTACACCTATTTTTATTTATTTTATATACTGTTATATACTTTGCTGATGTAAGAAAAAAAGGGGGTGGAAGTATTCATTCAGTTTTCAAAACAAAAGTAAGAGTTTCATCTAGCTTTTGAGCCACGTGTTGAGAAAAACGTATATATTTTTCAGACAAAGTCTGCATTTTGAGACCTAAGTCTTTCTCTCGTCTCTCTGACAAATTTGTCCTTCATCCAACTGTCCGTCTGTCCCGCAGACCTGTCTACTGGCTGGGTAACGACACCCTGAGGGTGTCTGCTGCTCTTTTTGCCGAGAACCGCCGCAGACTGGGTTCCAGGGTGGAAAAACAAAAAGGCTTTGCCAAAATCGGTTGTGGTGCTGCAGGGAGGGGAGCAGAAGCAGAGGTACTGCACGGACACAGACTTGCTCTTCAGGCAGGTGGGTCTTCCTGCAGTTTGTTGTATTCAGAGGGTTTTGAAGTATTTGGTAAAATGAACACAAATAAAATAAATCATAAAATGTTGATATAAAAGCAGTTTTAGTGATGCACCAAAATGAATTGAAGGACATTGAACTACAGCATGCATCAGGAAAATAAACATCTGTTTATTTAATATATATAATAATATGTTAAATGTTTTTAATATATTATTTTTTTAAAATATTTGATTAGTTCTTGAAATTATTTGTTGTAAAAAAGGCATTTTTTTCATGTTAATCCAACTTTATTTTATGTTCAGTTCTATTTACATAATAACAGGTTTGACTAAATCGTGTCACTGATTAAACCTCACTGAATAAAAATCACCAAAACAAACCAACATTTCAACCTTTGCTGGTTTCCAAAAACTGTTGTTATAATTAGTTGACTTCTTACTGGCCACACTGGTATAAACACACACACACAGTACCTCAAAGCCTCTACTTTGAACTTAATTAAAATGCATACCTGATATTATTTCTCTACTCATCTGTAAAACTACAGGACTCAGCAAAAATATACTCAAAATATATATTTATAAAAAGCCAATTAATTCATTCAGTGAGTAAGTGTAGATCTCAGTTTCTGTGGTGCTGTGGTATGAGCCTGAGAGCGTGACTGGAACCCAGCAATCATTAGGAAGACACTTCTATCTTTTGTGTTTCTGCTGAGCTCTGTTTTCATGTTCACTTCAGTAAATCCAATTAGGACCAGACGCCTTTTTCTTCTTCTTCTTCTGTGATCATATATAAAATATGCTGACACTGTGTCTTCTTTCAGCTGACTGTTACACTTTCTCTCCGTCACATCCTCTGATTGTTTCACCTCTGTTAGGAGTCGTTCTTCCACTGGTCTTTTGGAGTAACAGAGCCTGACTGTTATGGAGCCATTGAAGTGGACTCTGGGAAATCCATCCTCTTTGTTCCTAAATTGCCGGAGAGCTACGCCACATGGATGGGAGAGTGAGTCACACTAGTCCCGAAACGACTGAAGTCATCAGAAGTTCTGCAGAACTGACGAGACCAATAAAATCAGTCAATTATAATTATATCAGGTTTATCATATATTTTCACCAAAAAAAGTGATGATTTGAGAATATAGAGATATATACATATATATTTATATACGTATGTATGTATATTTAAATATGTATATATGTGTGTATATATATATATATATCAAATCATCACTTGCTTTTTTTTTTTTTACCAAAATGAACCATGTTTTTTTCTATATTTGTACTTTTGTTCCTCCCTCCATGTATACTTCTTTTTCCTGTGGACAGAATCTTCAGTAAGGATCACTTCAAGGAGAAGTACGCGGTCGATGACGTGCAGTACGTCTGTGACGTAAGTTCTGAACAGTTTTGGTTCCATATCTGCAGTGGTTTGTGTGTGCGTGACCTCATTCCTTACTCTGCATTAACTGAACCTTTTTTACAAAGACAGACACATTTGAACGGTCAAACATTCAATTCCACCAGGTTGAAAACAAACAAATAGCTCTCGGTTTGTTATGGTTAGCTTTAAATGTAGTGTTTTTTTCCCCAGACGTTTCCATGGTAAATAGAATAAATATATACTATAATAACCACTACAGCTTAAATCATAGACCAACTGTTTTTTTATTTTTATTAAATGTATATATTTATTTTACATATTTGACTCTCCTGGAGAGGACAGGGGTGAAGTCTTGATAGTTTACCCGTCCATAACCACCACTCACAGTCACATTCAGTAAAAAGGTGATTATCTTGCTGTAAGGCGCACTAACCACTTCTGCCACTGTGGGGTCAAAAAAAGGTTGGAAGTTTAATGAAAAACCTCATGAAGGCGTTTTCTTCTCATTTCAAACATCTCAGAGTGCGAGTGTTTTTCAGGATGGTGTTGAAGAAGGTCACCTGAGGTTTCCTCCTCACCGTGTCTGTCTCTCTCTCTCTCTTTCTGATTACCACACAGTTCACACAGCCCGTCTCACTGCTGTCTTTCACAGTGACCTTCATTCTGCAGACTATAAATAGAAGGATGATATTTATTGATTCTGCTGCTTTATTTGAGCCTCCATCTTCTGACTGATCCTTTGCTCCTCCACAGATTGCTGTCTTTCTGACCAACCTCAGACCATCACTGCTCCTCACACTGGTTCGTATCATTGTCTTTTCTTTTTTTTTTCTCCCCTCTTACTCCTTATCATGTTTTTATGTGATTTTTTTTTTAACTGACTCTTATCTTTTATTTACCACATCCGACATCAGTCACTGTCTCTTATCAGCTTGTTGTTGTTTGCCCGATGCTACATGAATCTGAACTATTTGTTTGAGGTTTCTTTCTTTCTTTTTTTATTGTAATGTTGTGACGTTTGTGTTTCTTTTCCTGCAGCGAGGACAAAATACAGACAGCGGGAGCATCTGCCACGAGGCCTCCTTTGAAGGGATTAGTGGGTGTGTGTCATTTGGCAAAATATAAATTCTTATCATTGTTATTGTCCTTATAAACCAAATGTGTGTCATCAATTTTAACAGTTGTTTAGAATGTAAAGTCATAGCTTTAGATTTAGAAAGATATTAATATTGTCTTGTTACTAATGGTCACCATAGTAGTGTTAGTTCAGGGGTTTAAAGATGGGAAACTTATATATTTTTTATATAATATTTTATACTTACTAACTGTTAACTAATTCATAAGATTCTTCGTCTTCTTAAGATTCTTCGTTGGGGGATTTTACGTTCTTTTTTCTTTTATTTGCATCTGCTTCTTTGCCTCATCAAGTTCCAGTTTCTTTCAAATGTTCTATTGGTTTTAGGAAAGAAAACAGTAAAGTTCTAGTGTTTTAGTAATAAAAATATACTAGAACTTTCTTTTCAATTTAAATCTCAGGCTATTTTGTACTGATTTCAAATTGTAATGTAAATTGTAAAATGTAACTTGACACAGATCAATGCTTGACAAATGTTTAATGATAAAAATGCTGAGATGGATCTTCAGGTTTTAGTTTTCACTCTGGAAATTGTAACATTGTCTTAGAACTTTTTGACTCACTCCTGTATTTAAAAAAAATATTTCAAAAATCATTTCATTGATGATTAACATTTCTTTCCTTCTTGTGTTTTAATCAGGTTCCAGGTCAACAACACCCTCTTACACCCTGACATTGTGGAATGGTGAGTGATTTTCTGACCAGTAAATATAAACCTACAGTCGGTGTTGTCAGTCAGACTGAGTGACGGTTGTTCTAATCACAGCGCCTCAGTCAGGTCATCGTACGTCTGCAGTCAGAACCAGAGGCTCGTCTCTGAGTCAGGCTGCAGTAACAGACACTGAGCTCCACTGGTCGTCTTTATCTTAAGCCCCGCAGATAAATGAACACCATCTTAAAGACATGAAGAAAAAAGTCTTTTTAGACACAAACTCCTGGGAGTCAGACTTCATATAAAACCACGGCTCCTTCTTTCATCCACAGCTACAATAACTGTCTTTTTATACTGAGATATTTGTTACAAGAAAACAGTTGATTACAGTCAGCTCAAAATTCAAATCTCAAATTCTGAGTTGTTTTTCTGTCCGCCCCTGCAGTCGTCTCCTTAAAACCGACATGGAGCTGGAGGTTCTGCGCTACACCAACAGGATCTCCAGTGAAGCCCACAAAGTGGTGAGAGATAGGGGTTTTTTTTTTAGTTGTGTTTAAATTTGCAAATAGCTACAGTTTTTTTCTTAAGGTAAAACCACACAGAAGAGTAGAAGACTATATTAAACATTGTCAACATTGTGATGTGTATTGATAGTGTGCTGTGTGTTATTGAGTCATTGTATTCTGGTGACCACATGTATTTCACTCGTAGGTCATGAAGCAGGTGAAACCAGGAAACAGAGAGTATGAGATGGAGAGGTGAGTGGACTATTATTCTAATAGACACAGATTCAGTGTCACTTTAAGGTCTGTGTCTGAACTCAGTTGTTGTCATTTATCACAGGTGATGAATCCATAGTTTTTTTTTCCCCCTAACGTGTGTTTTGATGTCATTTCCCTGTGTTTTCCAGCCTGTTCCAGCATTACTGCTACACCAAGGGAGGAATGCGTCACACCTCATACACCTGTATCTGTGGAACGTAAGCCTTTTATCATTTGACTTCATTCACCTTTATCGTCCCCACTGCAGTATTTCTGCTGTCAGTCCTTGTAGATAGAAACTGTTTAATCACTGACAGTAATCTGCAGCCAATCAGGACTTCACCTTTGTCTCTGTTGCAGAGTTGAACAGAATCATGATGGTTTTAGAAGTATTTTAAGACCGACTTACTGATCAGAATTTGCTCAGCTGCACATGTGTTTGAGGATACTTTTATGTCGTTGTACAAATCAGAAGCAAATTAAGACCCAGTCCTGCACTTCCTGTTTTCTGATGGCAGTTTTTTTTTTATAGTGTGTTGATGAATGTTGTTTGTTTTTTTCTTCCTAGGGGCAATAATTCTTCCGTGCTCCACTACGGCCACGCTGGTGCTCCCAATGACAAAGTCATCAATGATGGAGACATGTGGTGAGTAGACTCTGCTCTGGAGTTTTAGCATCTTAGTGTCTGTCTTTTTTTAACTTGCCACCAATGATTTTAATAATAAATGGGAAATATTGTAATAGAATTACGGAGCACATGGTTAAATTAGCTACAGTTTTAGGTTGGGCTGAAATAGCCTTGTTGCCCTGTGTTTATTATAACATGGTAGAAATATTAAAGGATATCTGTGTTGCCCTGTGTTTATTATAACATGGTGACTTGATGCTGACCACTGAGTCTGGATGTTCTGGAGAAGATTTCTTCCCGGTGCTGAGTGTGTGATTTATTGTGGTTTTCAGTCGTATTTGTGAAACCTATTCATTTTTCCTTTGTATTGTTAATAGGAACTCAATTTCAATTTGTCTCTACACACTCCTCCATTTTTCCCTGTCATATATATATATATATTTTTAGGAGGTTGGTTTTTATTCCACTTTAAAAACTCTGTAGTCCATGGAGATGAATGTGTTTTTACAAATAAAATGAACTTGGCAGCTTTGTAAGAGGTTTGTCAGCTGAGTCAGAAGAACTGCTGGCAGGTGTCATGGAACAAACAGTTGGCAGAGAACAGTAAACGCTTTATTTTCTTTTTATTGCCCCATTTTTTCTGTCATATCCAGACTGAATGTTCGTGGCCTCAGTTACATTTCCATGTCAGTGTGTATAAAAACAACCTTTGAACCTGAACCTTAATTAAACTGGTCAGTCTGTTAAATTATAACTCCTTCCACTCTCTCTTGTCTTCGACCTGTCTCTTCTTCTTCTTCTCTCTGTTCCTTAGTCACGTCAACCGTTCCAGACTGTCACGGCCATTACATTGATTTTAATTAACAAACTGTTCATCCGCAGACAGTGATTACAGGCAAACTGAGCAGACGTAGATGAAACAATGGCAAATGAAAAGAAAAGATGTAGTTCAGAAAGGGAATCAGCTTTTTGACAAACAACAGATATATCAACATCTGCAAAGTATATTGTATTGACTGGTTAAAAAACAAATTTAAAAAAAAGTTGTTTTGTATTAGTCAAGTGACAAAACAAAAATGTTTTTTCACTGAGATTTGATCAATCAGACATTGTTGTCCATTTGCCTCCACTAGTCTGTTCGACATGGGTGGAGAATACTACTGCTACTCATCAGACATCACCTGCTCCTTCCCAGCCAATGGGAAGTTCACCGCCAACCAAAGAGCAATCTATGAAGCTGTTCTCAAATCCTCAAGAACCGTCATGACCGCCATCAAACCAGGTTAATTTTTTTTTTTTTTTTTTTTTTTTTCAAAAGCATTTTTAACTCTTTACCACCAGATTTGATCTGCATTTTATCTTTACCATGCAGCACCAGAAATAGCTCTGCGCCCCACACTTAGAGAACCATTGTCTCACATGGTCCAAAAACCTGAAAATCTATGGCTAGAATTTAGCTAAAGATTTAAGTGAGGTTAAAAGAAACCCATTAGTTTGTCAGTTGTTATTGACAAATTTGATCTATAAAAGTCTTTGCTACCCAAAAAAACCACCAGGGTTCATCTCATAAATCCAGCGTTTTAGAAAATTCAAACAAAACTCTCTTCTGTTTGTCGTGACATCCCTGTTTTTGCTGAAGGTGTGAAGTGGACTGACATGCACCGCCTGGCTGACCGCGTTCACCTGGAGGAGCTGCTGAAGATCGGCATCGTGAAGGGCAGCGTAGACGACATGATGAAGGTTCACCTCGGTTCTGTCTTCATGCCCCACGGACTGGGCCACCTGCTGGGCATTGATGTGCACGATGTCGGAGGCTACCCTGAGGTGATATGAGAGAACTTGTCAGATTGTTCTCATCACAACCACCCCTGTCCACACGAGACAGAAAACACCACTGCTGTTGCTCCAATATTGATGCCTCATCAAATATAGATTGACTTTATACAGAGGTGAGAGGAACTGCTTCAGAATAAGAGCAGGAGAAGAAGAAGGAGAAATGGAGACACAGGCGTCTGTATGTTTTTTGGAGAGAAAAAAAAAAAGAATATATGTTGCAACGTAGTATAAGAATGACATAAAATGCTTTGTGAAGAGAAAAAAAAACATTTTTTTTCACAAGAGTCCAAGAATATGTACTAAATATATTAATGTAGCATGGTAAATATTTTTTAGATCATCACCTTCTATTTACCGTAAAGCCCTGGAGGACGATGACACCTCACCTCCTCTTCTCCTGGTCCAGTTCCTCCATCAGTTTTTCTTCTTCTGCTCCACTTTTATTTTTAATTTTATTTGTATTTTATATGGAGTCCTAATGGTTTAGTTTCAGTAATTATTTTTATGCTGCAGTAGTAGCGATGAGTGTTCTAGAGTGTAGAGGGTGCCCTCTTGTGGCCATCGATGATATGGAGTATGTTTTTCATTTAGTAGTTGATCTGAAATATAAGTCGCAGGAGCAGCAAAACTATAAAAATAAAAAAAAAAGCTGGAACAAAATTCCCGACCATGTGAGAATAAAACATTGTGTCTAAAAGTTAAAAATGTCGAATAATAAATATCTCTTATTTAATTTTGTTCAGGGTACTGAGCGCATCCCTGAACCTGGACTCAGGAGTCTCCGGATGGGTCGTCTGGTGCAGGAGAGAATGGTCCTCACCGTGGAGCCTGGCATTTACTTCATCAACCACCTGCTGGACAAGGCCCTGGCCGACCCCACACAGAGCTGCTTCATCAACAGCCAAGTTCTGGCTCGCTTCCGTGGGTTTGGAGGGGTGAGTCTGCTGCTGCTGCTGTTAGTTAAACTGACGTGATGTTTTATTAGTAGTTAGTAGTGTTTATTAGTAAACAACCATGGTAGCGGTAATGTGTTGGGTCAAGTTGAAGGCTCTCACATCAAGTCAGGTCATTTTTATTAATAAGATCCCAATTCACAAATCACATTTGTCTTGATGGACTTTACAGTTTGAAATAAAAATTAAAATTAAAATGAACCTTCCAATTATCCTCCTAAAAACCTTTTTAACATTTAAATGGAGGAATGTACAGTATATATACTCGATGTTAATACGATGATTAGATTAACAATACAGATTAACCTGGGTTAAACGTCTAAAACACTGAGCAAACATTTTGACAACTTCCTTTAATCAGGAAGAAATTTGCAGCAGATCCAGGGTCAGTGTTGTCGTCTGCCTCGGCGCGGCTCGTATATTTACTGCTTGGTCTCTGCTGTTTATAGGTTCGTATTGAAGATGACATTGCGGTGACGGGGACGGGCGTTGAACTCCTGACCTGTGTCCCTCGTACTGTGGAGGAGATAGAAGCTTTTATGGCCGACTCTGACAAGACCTTCAGCCCCGTCGTCTGCAGTGAGAAACTCTGAATGTTTCGTCTTTTGTGACATGTACACAGAGCAGTGATCGCAGCACTTACAGTACATGGAGCTCAGATCATACATTTAACACAACGACTGAATCAGAATTGTAACAGCAAAAAAAAAATCATGTTGCTTTAAATGCAGTATTCTGGAGATTATTTTATAATGGATTGAAATCATAGCAAGATTTTTTTTAACTGTCATCCCTTTTATTGCGTCACTGATCCTGATGATGATGATGAAGGTGATAATTATTTGTTTTACCAAACATGACTTCTTCTCCTTTTACCTAGAGGAGTCAGGTTTATTTTTCATTGTACGTCTACAGACACAGATACACACGACGTAATGTCTCCCTGCATTTAACACATCCCCGTTGAACAGATATCGGGAGTTTGATCAACACACGTACAGGATTCTAACCCTACGATTGTCCAAAAAACAAACCCGATAACTACCACAACTTACCACAAGGCAATAGGTTTTGCGTCTGAATCCCGGCCCCTACAGGCTGTAGTGTGTTTAGCAGTCATAACCTGCAGAAAATCAACCAGGGATGAATTAAATGCTGAGGAAAAAAAAATCTGCTTAAGAATCCGATTAGTTGAGAGAAGATTTCTGTGCCTTCTTAATTAAAAAGAAATTTATTTTTAACCTGATTAGTGTTTTGTTACTTTTGTAAATTTCCATTTGCATGCGTGCAGCGTATTTATATAACTTAATATAACTTAGTATAACTAATATATTGTCACGTGAAAATTATTTTTATAGATTTATTTTTTTAGCTCCTGAACCATTGATTAGTGAACAGTTAGTAATAATATTAGTAATACAAATATTATTAATAATAAAACAAAAATATTATATTAATTATATTATTATTATAATTATATTTGTCAATGCTTTGATATAAATACATTACACATAGCTTTAGGTTATTGGGAATCACATGGCGCAGATGATGATAAAATAATAAATGAAATAAACTTAAAAAATCCACTACCAACTGCTGGAGAGCAGTGTAAAAAATTGAGAAAATTATCGAATTCCAATTTCTATTTTTGGATTTACCGTGTATCGTTGCTGTAATATTTTTACAAATAACAATAATTTGGTCGATCTCGATTTTAATAATTGTTTGCCAATGTGCAACACGTCAAATTTGTTTACTTCCTCCTGTTCCGAAGTTGGAAAAAACAGCTAGCGTGCGTAGGCGGCGTGTAACTGTCAGTGTTGGTGCTGCAGTGAGGAGAGGAGGAGGTGCAGTAACATGACTCTCCTTTCAGGAGGAAACTGTGGGATTCTAAACTATTCTTTACTTGAAGCTTTTATTCAGACATCTGTCCATTAGTAAACCTCCGGAGGTCCCCGTGTTGAAGTCCTATCAGTACGTCCTCGGTCCGTACGTGTCAGCTGGCTCAGATAAAAACACCCAGATGGAGTCTGTTCAGATGTCAGCACCTACACGCTCCAGGACATAATGGTTTACAGTGGAACCTCCCGGCGGGGCGGGCGGAAAGGTCTCCACGTCCATCACTGCAAATAATTCATGTAATACTCACTGGCTGGAACCGGTTTGTCCTCATTTAAAACATGAGTTTGTTCCTGTTATGGTTCATCTGCCGGACACACACAGATCCACAGACCACAGTTTTGTTGAACTGAATGTCATGGCAGAGTCATGTGACCGCAGCTCTTGAACAGAACATGTGATTTCCCAGACCGTGTTCTGAGTCTGTTTCATTTTGACTTTTCTATTATAACATTATAGAAATCACTGGTTAAATTAATGACCTTGGTTCTGTCGTCTCATTTGTTTCCAGATGACATTTGTGTTTTGGTTTTTCTGCTGCGGTCGTGTTTCACTGGTGACATCATTTAACTAAACATAGGTTCAACAGGGGGTTCGTGGCCCCTCGAGTAGGCCGATGCTCTGCACGGATTATCAATGTTTTAGTTGTGGTTCTCAAACTATGGTACGCCCACCGTAGTGGGACCTGGGCTCCCCCTTGTGGTATGCCGGGTTTGCTCTGTATTTCTCTGTATCTCAATCGCTCTCCCTCTCTCTCTCTGTGTATGTGTGTGTTAAATTGCTCTCTCTCTCTCTCTGTGTATGTGTGTGTTATATTTTAGAATCAGGTTTCGACTGCAGATTTAAAGCTTCTTCATTGTAAAGTATGGCTGCTGTACGTTCATTTCTCAGTGCGCTGTGCTCGGCTGAACACGCTCCGTCTGCTGCTGCTGTATATTAACGATGCACTTGAAGAGAGAGAGGTTTTTGGGGAGAGCTGTAAGTATTTTAAAATGCTTGAGATCCTGTGGGTTTGACAATTCTTAATAATTGTATATATTTTTCCCTCCAGTTTTTCCCCCACAATTCCCCAAATGTCTTGAATGCACAGGAACATAAGTATTATTTAACCTGCTTGGTGTTTAAGGAAAGGAAGGAAGGACGGAAAGTGAACTACTTGTCACTGTGACACAGCACAACCAGATGTGACCTCTGCTTTTAACCCATCACCAAAGTCAGCAGGGGGCAGTGTGTGGGGACGATGCCATGCTCAGAGCACCTCGGTGGAAACATGGCAACTGGTAAGTAATCAATACTAAGCTCAGCCTGAGAAGATCATCACATTTTACTTCTGTCTGCACAACGTCACCTCCTGTGTTAGTCTTTGTCGATTAAATCAGAACATGTCTGTCATTTCTGTCATGTCTGTCATTTCTGTCATGTCTGTCTGACTCAACTCTGGTTTTAACCATTTCTATGTTTGTTTCAGCAGG
>NC_024311.1:17184477-17190023 GCF_000523025.1 Cynoglossus semilaevis | reverse complement strand
CCTGACACAGAACATTACACGGCTTTAACAGTTGGAGGTGACCGGGCAACAACAACGATCGAGGGGGTAAGTAAATCCAGTTCAAATGTTAAAATGACTCAGACGATGTTCACGCGAGTTACTTCTAAAAACCTGTTCCAGCGTATTTTCTCTTGCCGTCCGTTATAGAATTCTTCTGTAATGTTGTTGCTCATTGTTTTGGTTCCACTTTCACTTCCAACTTTTCCCTCCTTGGGAACCTAGAAAAACCAAGTTGACTGTTACAGAGCCAGTAACCCAGTTTCCCTGTTCCCAGATTGCCTGGACTGAAGAGTAGGTCACACTAATTAACTCAATCATCAATTTGAAAAGCCAAAAACGAATGTTTTATGACCTTAGGGATCGTCTTTCCAGTCAGAGCAGTTATTACAAAGAGGCCAGGTAACCACAGTGACCTTTATTCTGCTCTGTGCACGTAGAAAAAAAGTTCTGCTAACTGTCTGGTCTGATCTATCGCCGGTTCCGGTCCTAGAATTATTCCAACATCTTTAATGCAGATTATTGATGTTCTGGAGACCAAGCGCTGCTGCACACATTAGTTTTCTGGTTTCACTCTTATTAGTCATCCATTAGTTTAAATCCCTGGGCACGGACAGCAGCACAGACTCCCCGCAGGCGCGTAGCCAGAAATGAACACATTTTAATGAACAGTGTTGGGTCCTGTGAGGGAACTAGTCAGAAATGTATCGGGATCAATTAGTTGCACATCATGTGTGATTGTCGCTGATTAATTTCATTCCGACTGTAATTTAATCAAGCAGTTGTACTTGTTTTTTGGTTCCAAAACCTCTGTTGTGTTATTTGGTCGGCGTTGTGCCTGTAGCTTCCGTCCCCTTGTGTGTAGGTTGTGCAGAGTAGACATTTTGAAAACCCCGTTCCACCAATTGCCAGTGTAATTGTCAGTATACGTGTGTGTGACAGCAACATGCTAACAGGTAGCATGTCATGGAAAGATTAATTCTGTGTATTTCTCGCTAGACTAAGCTAACCTCTGCTAACACCTTTGGTTTTGTTACGTACTTCCTTGAGTTTTACCGGCAGATCTGAATCGTGTGCATTACTGCCTCCCACTGGATAGATTTAAGAAGTGATAAATCAATGAAAAGTTAGTAGATATATTTATTTCATACAAACTCAAGAATTATAGACAAGACTCCACTGCTGAAAAAAAATGTCTTAACACCCAAAGATGATGCTGCTGCTGCTTTTGTTCCTTTGGGTTTTGTATTCATGTCCCATGAAGGCTGAGTCGCCCCAACCTCAACATACAGTACTAATAGATACGAGGTAAAATTATAGAGTCTGAAGGAAATGATGCAACAAAACCTGGATGTGTGCAGAGAGGTACTGGGTGTTTGTTGTTGTTGTTGTTGTTGTTGTTGTTGTTGTGTAAATGGAACGTCGTCATTGGTTGGTTTATTGATTTAAAATCATGCTCTGTACTTCTGTTTTGCTGACTTCCCTAACTTTGAACCAATGGTTATCTTTCAATCGACGTGAATTTGACGAGTGGATAGCGGAGCCCGCACTGTTGTTTTTACAAAATGTAGTAAACGCATCTCACAACGTAGATTTACGGCCACATTGAGAAGGAAAAATAAAATTACGAGATTAAAGTCGTAACGTTTGGAGATTAAAGTCGTAAATTTGGATGATGTGTTTTGGGGAGACGAGAGAAAAGCACACGGCGTTAAGGTTAAATGCGTCTGAATGAGAAACGTGAAGCAGCTTCTGAAGTTACTATTGTCAACTATAGTATTGTTATATATATTATTATGACATCAATTCATGACATTATTCTCATAAATGTAAAACTTTATTCTCGTAATTTTTTGGTTTTTTTTTACTCGACTCCGTTGCATGATTTTGTATTTCCTTCTTGTCTGTCAGCATTACATTAAGCCAGCTCATCGTGTAATATATAAAAAATGGAGATTGTTAGCACCAGTTTGATCCTAGTGGTTAATTACACACCTGATTATTAACCTACAAAATCCCTGACTTTGTACAAGTGTTCCTATAAGACATGGAGCTGGTGGTGTGTTTGTATATATATATATACACAAACATATGTTTGTATATATATATGTTTGTATGGTGAAACGTTTTTAAATTTGTGCCCACATTGTGCAAGCTGGTAAAAATGTTACAACAATTATATAAAACTGGCCCAAACTTTTGTACATTACTGTAAATATATACAAACAAATATATATATATATATATATGTTTGTATATATATATACATTTATATATATATACAGTCTGTTTTGCACAGCAGAGTATTAGGGCCACATAGAAAAAATGTTAAAAATTAAATTACAATTTTTTTTCTCTTAAATTTACAACTTTTTTCTCATAACATAATGTTAACCTCCTTGTAATTTAAGTTATTTATTCATTTAACTATTTATTTACTTTCTCAATGTGGCCATAATATTCCGTTGTAGTTTTGTACTGTTCCATCATGCTTTGAGGATTGTCACCTGCTTCTGTTTCCAGACAGACTGTGGAATGCCTACTGACTCTAGAGACTGTATTCAGTTTTTAAAAAAAAAAAAACAATCTTACAAAAGTCTAATCCTTAAGGCCGAGGTGGACCTGGTTCTAGTCCTGGAACCATTATTCCCCCCCTTGAACAACAACAACACAAATAAATAAAACATTTGTTTTTCTTCAGTTTCTATCAGGACTGTCTGACACTCCTTATAAAAAAAGACTTTTACTATTTAATTTGTAATCCATACACACGTTCTATATACAAACATATTACAAAGGCAGAACTCCATGTCTGGAACACAAAGCATTTGGAATTCCCTCATTTTCCTTGTGTTTCAGACAAACAGGATCAGCACCACGGAGAGTCGGAGACACAGTGAGCAGATGACATATCTTTGGTCGACAAAGTGTGAGTTAAATAGTTGATTATAGTAAACACTGGACCAACGTCATATGTCATCAGCCATGAATCTGAGCTTAGTAAAGAGTCGCATGAGAGCTTATAAAAAAGTCCACGTATCAACGCGCCCTCCTCTTCATCGATAGTCCACTTCGATTCGCCTTTTCAGCTGCAAACTGCCGTCATCAAAACAACAGCAGAAAACAGTTCTTTCTTATTCTCATTAATCCATTTTCCTGTCTTTCCGTCTTCTCTGTTTTGCTCCCGGCGTCATTCGTCCAATCACATCTCTGGTTGTCTGCTCACTTCCTTTCCTCAGCAATTGACTCAAACTGAGCCAGATTTTTCTCTTAGCTTCCATCTTTAGCAACATAACTAATATCCCCCTTTTAGCTAAAGTTTAGCCGGTCCACTCCTGTGTCTTGCTTAGGACTAGAGCGCCTGCACTGGGTACAGTCCAACATGACGTTAGGGAGGTGCTAGCTGCGGCCGCGATGGATGGACTGTCTGTGGGCCACGCGTAAGCACGAAGCGCAGCACGTCGTCTTGTAGTAATCGTAGACGCAGAGGCGAGCTTGAACCACCACGTTACAGTTGTAGTACTTGTCCTTGCAGTTCTCATCTAAGACAAAAAAAAAGTTCTTTAGACAAAGTTTGTTTAATGCTTGTTCAAGAGATAACCCAGTGTGAGCACTCTACTGCCCCTACAGGTGAGCACAGATGGATACACGTTGGCTAACACTTTTTCCCACCTATTTGAGGTACGCAGGGCTCGGGGTTACAGTCCTCCTTGTCCGTAGGGCGCAGCAGCTCGTCACAGTCGTTGCTGGACAGCATGTCATCTGACAGACATCGAACCTCTCGAACTCGGAATCCTCCTTCACACGTCTTTGAGCACTGGAAAAACACAGGTCAGAATAAATACACTGTATGTCTTTATCATTATTGTTGACAGAAAAGTATAACTAAAAAAATACTTTAATACACAATCTAATAATGTACATATTTGTAAATGTAAAAATCATAACAGATTTAGAAACATTTAGTTTGGTTCCTGGTTAGAATTGTATTATTTAAGACAACCCTAATGTCGGACGTTACTCACGGCACTCCATTCAGTGTAGTACCACTTTGCTCCACAGGCCTTGAGGTTACAACTCTGCTGACTGAGGGGCCGCTCCAGTGACGAGCACTCGTACGGTGGCATGACGGTGAATCCTTCATCGGACCTCATCAGACACACCACTGCCCTCTGCTGGCTGCCCGCACCACACTCTGCTGAGCACTGCGTCACACACACAACGGTTTACACAGAATAATGTTAAATGAAAACATGACAAGAGCGCCATCCATTGGTGCAGACTTGGAGACAAACTTTTGGCAGACCAGTCCACCTCGGTCCGACTTCCTGTCCTGGGCGTACCTGACTCCAGGGTCCAGTGAACCACTCGATGCGATTTTCACATGGGCCGTTGTTGCAGGCCTGAGAATCGGTGGGCCGCTCACTGCCACACCCCTCCAGAGGTAGGCTGCTGATGTGATTGGTCAAACAGAGGACCCCCCTCGTCCGTACACCTAACCCACATTCAGCAGAACACTGAGACACAAAAGTAAATACCTTGTTATATTTTTCAGCCTCTAGGCTTGTAACGTGGAAAATACGCACAGGTACGAGTACTTCGTTTGATTTATACATATGTGTTTTTGATATTTACATAGAACAATTGTATTATCAACATTCTTTTTTAAATTGTTTTAAAAATTAAAAATGTATTTTTCACTACTACTCATGAAGACTTCCTGTTTTTTTTTCTTATTGAGTTCAACACTTACCCTGTTGCCCCACTCAGTGTAAAACCAGCTCTTGGCACATGCCCCCATGTCACAGTTCTCCACATCCGTGGGCCGCAGACTCATGTTGCACTCCTCATCTGGGACAAAGTCACCCACGTTGCTGACACAGCGTACCTCTCTTGACCTCTGACCTAGCCCACATGGCACAGAGCACTAAAGAGACACAGGTCAAATGATGACTATTGTGCTGCAAAAGGTCAGGAAAAAAAACTTTTAAGGCTGACGGAGTACAAATCTCCATCATGGAACTGAACTTGGAACTGATACTCACGGCGCTCCAGTCCGTGCGGATCTGCCACTCGCTGCAGATCTTCAGCTGGCAGGTGCTGGCGGTTTCTGGCTTCTCCAGGTGTCGGCAGTGGCTCGTGTGGACATTGAGTGTGCGGTTAGCGTAAACCTGCCGACACAGGACCTGTCGGTGCTGCATTCCCAGGCCACAGGTTTTACTGCACTCTGACCACTCTCCAATATCCCAGCTGCCGGGAGACAACATGCAACAGATTTGGTCTTTTTAGAGATAAAATCCATTAAAAGTTGTGTTTAATAACAGTGCTGCTCAAATTAACATATTAACCAAAATATTTGAAAATTGTGAAGTTAATTATATTGAATTCAAATGCACATTATTCACATGTTAACACTTACAAAAAATGACATTGTTTCTTTCTGCTCTAATCTAATGTTTCCCAACAATTTTATTTTTCCCAACAAAAATGTTACAAAATTTACACTTAATGAAATACAATTATCTTCT
>NC_024311.1:17180663-17183432 GCF_000523025.1 Cynoglossus semilaevis | reverse complement strand
CGCTGCCACACCCCTCCAGAGGTAGGCTGCTGATGTGATTGGTCAAACAGAGGACCCCCCTCGTCCGTACACCTAACCCACATTCAGCAGAACACTGAGACACAAAAGTAAATACCTTGTTATATTTTTCAGCCTCTAGGCTTGTAACGTGGAAAATACGCACAGGTACGAGTACTTCGTTTGATTTATACATATGTGTTTTTGATATTTACATAGAACAATTGTATTATCAACATTCTTTTTTAAATTGTTTTTAAAATTAAAAATGTATTTTTCACTGCAACTCATGAAGACTTCCTGTTTTTTTTTTCTTATTGAGTTCAACACTTACCCTGTTGCCCCACTCAGTGTAAAACCAGCTCTTGGCACATGCCCCCATGTCACAGTTCTCCACATCCGTGGGCCGCAGACTCATGTTGCACTCCTCATCTGGGACAAAGTCACCCACGTTGCTGACACAGCGTACCTCTCTTGACCTCTGACCTAGCCCACATGGCACAGAGCACTAAAGAGACACAGGTCAAATGATGACTATTGTGCTGCAAAAGGTCAGGAAAAAAAACTTTTAAGGCTGACGGAGTACAAATCTCCATCATGGAACTGAACTTGGAACTGATACTCACGGCGCTCCATTCCGTGCGGATCTGCCACTCGCTGCAGATCTTCAGCTGGCAGGTGCTGGCGGTTTCTGGCTTCTCCAGGTGTCGGCAGTGGCTCGTGTGGACATTGAGTGTGCGGTTAGCGTAAACCTGCCGACACAGGACCTGTCGGTGCTGCATTCCCAGGCCACAGGTTTTACTGCACTCTGACCACTCTCCAATATCCCAGCTGCCGGGAGACAACATGCAACAGATTTGGTCTTTTTAGAGATAAAATTCATTAAAAGTTGTGTTTAATAACAGTGCTGCTCAAATTAACATATTAACCAAAATATTTGAAAATTGTGAAGTTAATTATATTGAATTCAAATGCACATTATTCACATGTTAACACTGTTAACAAAAAATGACAGTTTCTTTCTGCTCTAATCTAATGTTTC
Organism: Cynoglossus semilaevis; assembly: GCF_000523025.1. Lineage (NCBI taxonomy): Eukaryota > Metazoa > Chordata > Actinopteri > Pleuronectiformes > Cynoglossidae > Cynoglossus > Cynoglossus semilaevis. Next base: position 17,182,393 of record NC_024311.1, on the reverse strand, counting down.
CCAACAATTTTATTTTTCCCAACAAAAATGTTACAAAATTTACACTTAATGAAATACAATTATCTTCTTCTCACAATTTACTTACTCTGTGATACTTGGGCCTGTTTAGAAGGAAGGTATCCCTAATATGCCTGCAGGAAGATACCTGGGCCTGTTTAGAAAGAAGGTATCCCTAATATGCCTGCAGGAATTGAAGAAAGACGCACACAAGATCTTCTGTACTGTAAGTAACTCTCTCTCATTTCTGCTACCACCAAATTATTTGTCTTAAGCAAATTAGAGTTTCCTGACTAATTATATTAAATTAAAAGCTGAATTTTGAGTTATACTTTTGAATTTCTACTTGAAATTTTTCCATATTAATAATTCCATCTATAGGATTAGTCACAAATAAAAGCATAAGTGTACCTGCTGGTATTTGTCTGACTGTTTCAGCAATTTATAGAAGTTTTTTTTTTCAAATTTAAGAATGTTAATTTTTAATCAGAATTAATTGTGGTTAATTAAATGCTACTCCCTGATTGTTAAAAAAAAATTGAAAAATACTTTTAAAAAAAGTGATTATGACTTATGTAATATATCATAATATTACATAATATATTATATATCAAGTATATAACTTGAGTCAAATGTCATTGCAACTTGTTTATAATCAGGAATTGCCTGACATACGAGTTTGGCTTACCAAAGTTTTTTAATTGGGCTAAAAAATAATGTATATATGAATGGATTTTTTCAGATTTACTATAAGAGTAAATTAAAAATCTCTTACAATGCCGGACAGGGCTGCAGGTTACAGGCCTCTTCCTGTGGAGTCGGTTTGCTGCTGCTGTCACACATGGCATCTGACACCTGGACATGGGTCAGTCGATGGACACACTGAAAGTTGGGATATCGAAATCCTAAAAAAAAAAAAAAATCAAGCACACATTATCCACTGACCAAAATATCAGTAAATATACAATATATGTGTATATGTTATATAACTGTCTACTATTTTTGTACCAGTGTTACCATGGGCATAATGTCAGTTCAAAATATAAAAAAGACTTGTGCTTATGATCTACAGGTGTCTGTATATTCTTTGTGATTAGTTATAAAAAACAGTTAACTTTCTAAGCTTTTCTGGACCTGAACTATATTAATTTGACACAAATTATGATTTCCTACCTTTGCCACAGGAGGCGCTGCACTCAGTGACACCAGTCATTTTCCAGTTGAAGTCTCTGTCACGTCTGGCTGGTGGCACATTAGGTACCTGGTTGTCTGGAAGGGGAGAAGGGATTCTGTCACCACTGGCTGTGCCAAAGTTCTCCTGGTGAGTGCTGCTCTGATGATGGCCGTGCCCCCCCTGCTCTGTCACAGTGTTTCCTAAAATGTACAAACAGGTGATGTATTGTTTAATACTGTTTAAGACTTTTGTGAAAAAAAGAGATTTCAAAATTAAAAAAAGGCTTAATAATATATTAAAACATTTATGAAAAGTCTTTTCCTGCATGTTTCTCATGTTTCTCATCATCAAATTATTTGTATGAAAATATCTGTCAAAATGTGAACTTTTTGTGTGAGGATTTTGTTTTTTGAAATTTTTCTGTACAAATTTTTTTGTCAAAATGTCAATTTATTTAGGTCATTTTTGGTCAAAAACTAAGAAATTTTGACAAAATGTTTTGTAAATTTTTTTTTATTGTATATTTGCCTTGGCATATTTTAGGCCATAATCTTGCATT
>NC_024311.1:17168870-17180563 GCF_000523025.1 Cynoglossus semilaevis | reverse complement strand
ACATCGTGAAAAAATCCAAAAAAATCACCGAAATTTTTTATTTTTTATATTTTTTTTCGATAGGACATAATCTTGCATTTTAAGGGATTTCGGGAACGAAACTTCGGGAAGTTTTAGGAAAAATTTTTTTTTTTGTTTTTCATAAACCGTCTTAGAAAAACCAAATTTAGGAAAAATATTTTTTGAAAGAATTTGAGGAAAAAAAGATTAAAAAAAAAATTTCTTTTGAATTTTTTTTTTAGAAACCAAGTCTTAGAAAAAAAAAATGTGAAAAACTTTCTTTTGAAATAATTTGAGAAAAAAAAAGTTTTGAAAAAATTTTGAAAAAAAAAAGTTTTAGGAAAAATTTTTTTTGAAAGAAATTGAGACAAAAAAGTTTTCAAAAAACTTTTTTTGAAGAACTTTTTAGAATTTTTTTTCTTAAAAACAATGTTTAGAAGGATTTCTTGAAAACAAATTTTGATATAAATTTTAGAATTTTTTTTCAGAAACCATCTTAAAAAAATTTTTAAAAAAAAAAAAATTTTTTGAAAGAATGAGAAAAAAAAGTTTTCAAAAAATTTTTTTTGAAAAACGTTTTTCTTAAAAGCAATGTTTTGAAGGATTTCTTGAAAACAAATTTTGAAAGAAATTTTAGATTTTTTTTCAGAAACCATGTCTTAAAAAAAAAAATTTAGAAAAACTTTTGAAATAATTTGAAAAAAAAAGTTTTGAAAAAATTTCGAAAAAAAAAGTTTTAGAATTTTTTTTTGAATTTGAAAAAAAAAATGTTTTCAAAAAATTTTTTTGAAAAACTTTTTAGAAATTTTTTTTCTTAAAAACAATGTTTTGAAGGATTTCTTGAAAACCAATTTTGATATAAATTTTAAAATTTCTTTTTTCAGACACCGTCTTAGAAAAAAACATTTTTTAGAAAAACTTTCTTTTGAAATAATTTGAGAAAAAAAGTTTTGAAAAAAATTAGAAAAAAAATTTTGAGAAATGTTTTTGAAAATTGTTTTTGGAAAAACTTTTTAAAAAAAAATCAGAATCCAAATTTTAGAAAACAAATTTTGAGAACATTTTTATATTTGAAAATTTTTTTTAGATTTTTTTATCTAAAAATAAATTTTTTAAATTTTAATTTTTTTTCAAATAAAAACTTTCTCAAAAAATTTTTTTCTAAAATTTGGTTTCCGAATTTTTTTACAGCAGATTTGAGTTTCTGTCAACAGGTTAATTTTGAAAAACGCTGGTTATCACCTTTTCTGACGTTAAAGATCTGGTGGTCTGACCACACGTTTTATACGAATATGTGTGAATATGTGTATCTGCAGAAGGCTGGAGGCTGAAGGGAAATCTGTGGTCATAAACAGTTAAAGAAGTAGAAGGTGAGTTTCAGTATTTACCCTGTGGTCTGTGGTTTGGTTGCTGAGGCCCAGCTGCTCTCTCAGAGGGGAGAATGTACTCATAATGAACACCAGGGTTTGGCTGCTGGAAGATCATCTAAAGGAAAGTGGAAGAAACTCAGTCAACAATCCTAAAATAATACTCAAGACCTTCAAATATTTCCCTCACAAAATATGATATCTGCACCCAGAGTCATATTTTGCTTGGACAAACTCACTATCTCCCGTTATGAATGAAAAAGAAGAGTGACAAGGAGAAGGTGTCCTGAGGCTCAAACTGCTTAGGCACTCACGTAAACTTCCAGGACCTCATTGGTGGGCCCTTCAGCCAGAAAAGACTCCCCGGCTGTGCTGCTGATTTCATTGGGGCGCCGATAGGTGAACATGGTGCCCGCGCCCTCGTACCTCCCCGGTCGGTCGATAGCCCAGTTGCCATTGATGATGGATCTCCCCGATCGACTACGTAGAGCTGGAAGAGACAGAGAGTACCAACGCACCATCACCACCGATGATTCTGAGCTCAATCTAAAAGAAAAACAGCGCCACAGCCCACAGCACGTAATTACTGTTTGGTATGAAAACCTTCAGACCAATTGAAACCTATAGTAAACGGTATCACAACCAGCTCTACCCTCCTGAAAACTATAATTACAGCTTACTGAATAAACACGCTCACATGTGCACGTTGAAAGCAATGTCTTTTACAAATGTGACAAACTGTTTGTTTTGGCCGCTCTCTCCTGCAAATCCTGAAACTGAATCTTCGCAAAATGTTTTCCACTGATTTCATGGATTAGGAACAAGAGGCCATTAGAAAAGCATTAGAGGTGAAACATAAGCCAGACTTGTAAAAGAGTGTTTGGACAAGTAAAAGCACTGTCACAGATGCACAGTGTAGAACAGAGGCCTACTGAAGGATAAAGTAGGCGACTCGCGCCAAAGTCTGTTCCACCTTCACAACTGTGTCGGCATTCTCCGAAAATATGTGAATGTATTCGAACAACAATAATGGTGCAAGCAGCAATGCCTGATGGTCAATTTAAAAAAAAAAAGATTATTTTTACAGACCTCTAACGTGATTTTGACTCAAGCGTTTTTCCGCGCAGGACTGTTTTCCTTACAGTTTCTTGTGTGAATTCTTCGTGCCCTGTATTATTTTGCCCAGCTTTTAATTAAAACGGTGGTTTGTCCTGGGGGTAAATCCTAATATTTGTTTTAAATTTGTGTTGTTGCTATTTTTGTACTTTAAGAAAGTGTCTGCTTGGAAAAATCAAGATGATTCTTTTTCTTTCTTTCTTTCCTTTTTTTTTTCAAAGGAAAACCTCTAGAGCTGAGCCAGGCCACAGCTCCTAATTAAACCACACTTTAAACTTCTCAAATTAAATTTCCAGTGACTTCTGAGCAACAACCACCGCTGTCTGCCTCCTCATCTGTTGAGTGCAGTTCAATTCCAAATTGTGGTAAAGTGAAAATGGTGCCTCGAGTGGAGGGTTGAATTTTCCAAGTGTGTTTTTATATAAAAAAAAAAGAAAGAGGAAGGGACTTGAACTGTAAACCACAGTAGTGTGCCACTCTGGCTGCACACACACACCCACTGCTTTTACAGTTCAGTGTGACACTGTCCTGGGATTTCTTACAGGTGTCTCTGTCAACACTGTGGCCGACTGACAAGGATATTATCGTCCTGATGTTAGAATAATTATGTGAAATCTGTAAGAATTTTTATCCGTTTTTCTTCCGATAATGAAAATCAGATAACGCAATGCCTGGGTTTTGCCAAATTTGCTGAAATGGTTTGTAATGTCCTGAGACGTTCACCTCAGATTTGGGGGCAAACAGCTGCATATGTTGGTATCCGTTGATATCGGAATCGGAAAATGAGGCAATATAATAACAGCATATGGGACATCCCTAAATGCAATATATATTTCAGTTGGGAACCACAGACTGGTACTCACCCAGGTAGTTCCTGCTCTTCAGCATTTCTGTGACGTTGATCTTGGTGGCACCTTCAGGGATCTCCACGATCTTGTGATAGCCAATCTTAGACAAACTGTGTTTGAAGACCCCGGAGATCAGCCGACAGGTGGTGTTGTCACCTCCACACACTCCACACTTGTCCACCACCTTTCCCGACCCGAGGTAGTCATCGCAGCCTAGACTCTGTGAGGGAAAAAAATAAAAAACAAGAGGAAGTTTGGTCATAAATTAGACTAAACATGGCAGCCACAGAGTTTAAGGGGTGTATAAATACACATTATAATATATAATATATAAATACATAAAGTTATTATATTAATTTAAGGGATATATACAGTATATTTACATATATACACACAAAATATACAGTATATTTACATATATATACACAAACATATATATCAGTTTCTACATTTCTACTCTTTACAAAGCTTTAAAACTAGCAGCAAACGACCGCGGTAAGTGGTAAAAATACACTTTGAATACTATGATCCAACATACATTAAAATGAAAAGTCAACAAATCTGTTTCCTCCAACAATGTTGTTTTGTTTTGGTTTTTTCGGCACCCTATAAAAATTAGCAATATTTCCATTGGTAAAAATAAAAATACTCATAATACATTGGGAGATAACATGTATTTGTGGTTCAAGGAAACACAGAACCATACACTTGTAGTGACTGAAGGGATTTGTGTTGTTTTAAAAACTCCCAGCCTTATCAACAACCTGAAAATACTTGTTTTCTCTCTGTTTCTTTTTTTCTCTCTTTATATGAAGTCTGCAGTAACCCCGTGTCACCTCTGTGGCGATGCCTCCTACTGGAGACCTGGGCACAGTAAAAATAGAACAGTTAACCTCAGCAGTCCATAAACTCACTCAAAGCTGCAGTAAAAGTAAGTCACTGTGCAAACAGGTGGTGCAGCTACCGTACACTCAGGGGGGGGTCGACCCACACAGACCGCCCTCCAATCAGGAAACCGGCGTGAGCAGAGGCCACGCATAATAACGGAGGCTTCAAACCTCCGGCCGCCGCTGCTGGAGTTGATATGTTTACCCTCCTCCTCCTCCTCCTCTCCAGCACCGACAGCTTTCTCTTCACTGTTGTGTCTGCTCTCTGTAATAACACTCGTGAAGCAAGTACTTCAGTATGGCAGGCCGAGGTGGGGGCCGCGCCGCTCCACATGTGGTTTGAGGTGGAAAACCTTTACTCTGAAGACCTCAACAATTTACAGCAACTGTCTAATAAGTCATCTCTATGGGTTTGAGTGTGTGAGAGCAGCCGCGCAGACGGGCCAGAGAGAACGGAGGAGAGACGGTAGAAAGGGGGAAAGGAAAAGGGAAAAGATGAGGGAAGTCTGTCCCACTCCACCACCCACTGCTGCTCCATCCGCCCTGGGCCAAGACAAACACCGAGTCCCCCACTTCCACACAGGAAATAAGTGATGAGAGAAAAGAACAGCAAACGGTGAGTGCTGTGAAAAGCTGCTAACTGCCCTCGGTGGTGGTCAAGGAGGAATTCTGCCGCGCTGCTGCATGGGGTTAAACAAAGCCGGGCTGAAGATGACTAAACACGACACAAGAACACGCCGGAACACAGTGCTGCGTCTCAGGCTCTCACCTTACAGATCGGTGAATATAAAACAGCCACAGATTCTGCAGTTCAGTCCCAGCGGAGCCCGTAACACACAGAGAAACACGTGAGGGCATTTTAACTAGCTCCAATATGGCTGCCATGGAAAACAAATAAAAATGCAGATGAGAACAGCTGTCGGTGACACGAATATCTTCAATTTCACCATAAATACCTTTGAGATAAAGGAACAGAATTTTAGAGGCTCAGCAGCATTTGCCTTAAAGGGAAAACTGTTCCTCTTGTAAAACTGATAGTGAAAATGCTAAGAGGTTATCTGTGGCAGTGTTGATGGAGGAGTTTAAAAAAAAAAACGGAAAATCAGGTCACTTTAAACTCTGTTCTTGTTCAAGGTCACTGAACAGAGTCGACTAAGCCTCTTTTATGCTTATTTATGTTAATACATCCTCCAGAGGGTGCTCTTGTTGGCACGGGCGTTAACAGCACATCCACAGGGGGGCAGACTTCCACCTCTACTACAGACTTAACGTCCTTCGTCAGCTCTCTGTCCTTGTGACGAGCTAACATAAGCGACATGCTGAAAGTCACAAAAACATTTCCCTCCACTTCTGTCATCGTTCTGTCGTTGTCTTTTTCTTCTTCTCTGTGTCTTTCTGGTCCTGCGTGAGCTTCACTGGCAAACACTGTACCCACAATTCCCTGTGGTATTACTACTGCGTTTACTGCGAGAACAAACTACGAGGAAAGGCATTTAGCATTGAGCAAGAATTAGCTTAAAAATATAACGGGTGCTATGGTGGTTCAGTGGTAGGACTCCTGCCTGCCACCAGAAGGTTCTGGGTTTTATATGATCTGGTCCCCAGTTCACAGATTGGTCTGTGTCAGGAAGGTCATCCTGTGTGAATCAACAACCAAACAAAAAGTACTTCATGTTGGTTTTGCTCAGTCAGGAAGGTCATCCTGTGTGAATCAAAAACCAAACTTCATGTTGGTTTTGCTCATTTTTTTTATTTTAAAATGTTATACTAGATGTTGCATTGCACCTGTAATATTATTTTGAGCATTTTAATAAGCCTTCAGTGTAGTCTATGGGCCGTGGCCCACAGCTGGGTCATGTCCACGAAATACTCGAACAAACTGTGAATATATACACATTCTGCTCATATAGGAAAAATTACTGTAAAAAGCCAAATGTCTCACATTAATGAGAAAATACAACAGAAAAGTAAAAATGTTTACAATAATCGACACGTTCTTATCCACCAAATCACTGTGGATGTTTATAATAAATGACTAAAGTGACTGAATGAAAATGAGTATCATGAACCATTGAAACAGACTGAATGAAAATGAGTATCATGAACCACTGAAACAGTATTGGTTCTTTTAAACTAAAAAAAATATTTCTGGATTTCCATGACAAAAAAAAAAAACATCCATTCCAAGGTGACTGAAGCAGTTTCTCCAAACTGTCAAAACACCATGTTAGAGCCGAGCAGCAGCAGCAGGAGGAGGACACAATAACAGCGTTTTCCTCAGGCTGTCTTTGACACGCGACACTGAGAGTGAACCTGTCAAAATGTTGCTGTTGTCAGGATGAGTGAAACCACAGTTTGGTGATTGACCAAACCGTGAGCTGGTCTCTCCACTCACAGACCGAGCCGTTGCCTTTTGTCACCTCTCCTCTGTGTGTTCGCCTCACGTCTCTGTGAGGAGGAAAACGTTTGCCAGTGGGTTTCCAGGGAATTTTGGTGTTTTATTTAAAAAGAAAAAAACAAACCTTCGAACACATAACCACTTCTTCTGGAAATGGTTATGTGTTCGACAGAACTCTTTTGTCTAACAGTCAATTCAGGTTTATCCAAAAACTCTCAACTTAATCCTAATGACATTTAACCACAAGATGCTGCTGGGTTTGAGTTTTCATATCGTGAAGTTCTGGTGACTAAAAAGTTTCTGCCGAGACACAAATTCGACTTCCTGACCAGGGAAGTTCCCTGAAAAAGGTCAAAGTGTTGTTGACCAACGACGTTACAGTTATCGACCTGTAAATATAAGAGGCCAAATGTTCGCCATAACAGATACTGTGACTGCGCTGCCTTTGAAAAAATAATGAAGGAGTTCTGGAGCCTGGGGGTCATGTGAATGTGGGGACCTTTCCAACAGAGTAAAGAAGGACTTGAACTTCAGGCCCTGACCCCTCAGCTGCTCTGACTTAATTGTATTATCACAAGGATTACAGTGGAGCCACGGTTTGATTTAAAGCAACTCAGAAAACCTCATTAAGGGCACCGGTGTTCGGAAAAGTGTTTTTCCAACATAAAAAAAAAAAAAAAAATTTTGACGCAGCCTGATTAAGAAGCAGCACAAAGAACTATTGCAGGGATAAAAAAAATGTATATGCAAGGTCAAAGGTCAATAACTTAAGGTGTCAGATTTGACTAACTCTAAGCTGTTAAGACAGGTCTGTCGGGCGTCGCCAACAGCTTTGACAGGTTTAATTATTACTATTATCTTCATCAAGAGTTCGGCTGAGTCAGGTTTTATTTGATCAAGTCATCGACTGTAAAAAAAAAAGTATTGTAAACTGGATTGAAAACCAATTTTATTATTAATCACACACATTAAACACACTTCCAGAGACCTGATATCTCTCACTGACAGCAGTACTGTTTCAGCTGCCTTGCAGTACCAGTACTTTTATCCTTGTGGGAGGTCTGTGGTTTGTGGTTTGATACCTGGCAAAAACGCAGAAAATGACTAAAGAGTTAACGCTTGATAAACTCAAAGCAAAAATAGATATAAATCTAGCTTTGAGCTGCTCCGTGTTGTTGGACGTTGACGACTGTATACTGCGGTGAACTTGACAAACTTGACACAGTGTTTGTGTGTAAATATTCCATTGTTCTGGCCGTGTCCAACTCCTGATATCAATCATTAGATCCTTGTCAAAGACAATCTCCTCAGTGTTTGTGTCTAAATGAACGCTCTTTAAGCTGCTGCGGTTCTGCCAGCTGTTGCACACGACTGACATCACATCAGAGGATCAGTCACCGCTGCCTCTCTGTCATTTCACTGAAACACCAACTTTAACCAACAAATAAATAAATTCATACCTGCAGGCAGACTTCTTTCTCCTCAGTTCTCAACAGCTCTCTCCTATTTTCACACTTTACTCTTCGTTTTTCTAAAAGCTAACTGTAAGGTATCTGATCAGTACCTGGAATAACCCTGGCCTCCTCTGTAACGCCTCGGTCTTGGTTTGGATTTCGTTTCGTCAAGTGATGGAAAGGTTATCATCAAGCAGCACATCATTGGCCCAGAACTGTTGTGTCAAGATATTTGACGCTGTAGATTCAGTGACTACAATAACACAGATTTATTCCTAATTCCTTTTCCTACTGTTATTCTTTTTTTCTTTTCTTTTTTTTCTTCAGCAGAATCATTGGCAGAGTTCCTGCGTGTGAGGAGACGGCACCTTTGGTTCATACTTTAAAAAAAGATTACAGTAGAATCTGTAACGTGAAGGCGGCAGTTTGGTTTTCTGTCTCTCTGGTGCCGACAGCTCATCCATTTACCGCTGACACGGGCACCGTGCTGGAGGCTGACAGTGTGCCTGAAGCCAGCAGACGGTTACGTCTGGACCACCAAGCATCCAAATGTGGGCAGCTGCTTTAAACAGAGTGAACACAGGAGGAAACAGGAGGAGTCGCAGAGGAGTTTCACTCCGAATCAACCTGAACCCCACACGAGTGTTAAGTTTAATTCATTTCCAGGCCCATAAATTCACACAGTTGTAAGTTGTAAAGTAAGTTCCAAATGAAGAAGAAGAAAAACAAGAATAAGACAAAGAGGAATACTGAAGAAAGAGGAAAACCAACTGATAGAAGATACAAGAGTAGAGTAAAAGAAAAGAGACCAAAACACGTAAGAGAAAGAAGAAGAAACGTTTTTGAGAAAGGAAGAAGAATTGGCTGAAAAAGGTAAAATAACAAAGAAACAAGAAAATAATTTGTGTAATGAATATTAAGAAACTGTAAAATACAAGTGGAAACTAATGAATATTAAGAAACTGTAAAATACGATGAAAAATACAAGTGGAAAAGTTAAAGAAAAAAAATTAAAAATGAGGAAAAGTGAGACATGGACAGTAAAAGAGGATAAAGGACAAATTTAAAAGTAGAATAAAAAGGAAAATATAGAAAAGAAGGGTTTAAAAGTAGAATAAAAAGGAAAATATTACAGGAAAGAAGGAAAAGAAAAGGGAAGAGGAAAGGAGAGAAAAAGAAAAGAGAGAAACATGAAGAACAGATCAAGCAAAGAGTTAAAAGGAGAAGGAAAAAAGGAAAGAAGGAAAAACTCATTCTGACAACAGTATTTAACAGCCTCAACAATACAGTACAACATGGAAACAAGGTTTTTGAAAAAAAAAAACAAAACTGACAGCTTCCAACAGAATCTCATGAAATCTCTTAACAACACGGTAAATAGTCGTGGAGCCGAGGCTTTGACACGGTGAGTTCAATACCGACGTTAACTTTACGAAACCGTTGCCATTTTCCAACGTCTGTCCGTATAAATTGGATGTCGTGAAGCTTTCCTTGCAGCGCTGCCAAAATCAGGCTGAAAACATCGGCATCGTCAGGACATGAGCAGAGAGTAAGGCAACACCTGGGAGTTTCCCCAACGGAGCGTTTCACTGCTCTCAAACCAAGGAACCAGCAACTCGTACGACTCCATGTTATTAAGAAAACATGCGATGATATAAGGGGGCTGTGGAGAAAAGGATGTTTTCTTAGTCTGGAGATGGCTCTCCCTGCTCAAAGTACACTGGCTGAGAATCAGATCCCACACCAGGCTGGTTTACTGCCGACTGCCAGGAGGAAAGAAAAAAAAAATCAAGTGCTGTCTCCTTTTAAAACCTCCCCCTGACTAAATTGAATGTTCTACTAAAATGACACGGCTGTAAACCCATCGAACAGACACCCTCGCAATAAAGGAACGGACTTTATTCACCGAGTAAAACTTTTTACTGTCGGGAGAAAAACACTGCTTCGTACAGGAAACCCCTTTAGAACAAAGACATGCCATGACCTGCAGTAGGTCCTGGTAAAAAATACATCCCAGAATAAACAGGTTACACACCGGCTGAAGGGGAATTGTGCGGGAAACACTTAAGAGACTCCTACAACCCTTCACACATCGAAAACCCGAGGTGTACTTTGGCCCAGGTCCAGTAAATGTTATCATGACTCGGTCAGTTGTGACTCACAAGCTCATCTGGAGAAGCCATCACTCCTTAACTTGACTCCCAGGTATGAAAACCACGGCGAGATCGTCCCAAAGACAAAGAATTTATAGTGGAAGTGACCACGGGACATGACGCTGTGTCTGGAAACGACATTACTGAGATCCGACCAACATTCCACTCCACCAAAAATAAACCACCAAAAATCAAGTGAGATTATGATTAAACACACTTTTCTACCACGGGGGAGGGAGGGGGACGTACGGTGGAAGGACGACAGAACTTCCGCGCCTTATGTGACGCACGCTTGCGGTCGCCGAGGCTACCGGCATCTGCCTCCCACATGCTGAGGATGCTGAGGATCTTGATGCGGTATTTAATGAGCAGGAGCCGGCGACAGTTCTTTGACCACAGTCAGCACTTCAAACACATGTGCACTCACACAGTCGACTGCCACTGAATTCCGGCAGAGTCAGAATGAACTCGTTCAGAAGTTAAAAAGTCTTTTCATCTCAATTTTCAAGAAAACTGGAAATCCAACTCCTGTCAAAGTTGGATTAACTCGTCAAGTTGATCTTTGCTCTGATGATGTCTGTTTGTCTCCACAGTGGTTCATTACACACAGACAGCATTGGGCCACACAGTAGCACGTGTTAGCACGCCAATTTTTTTCTGTCACGCGCCCCCTTGGGGACAGAAATGTTTTCACACCCCCACGAATTAAAATACTATTGAGAACCTTTATATTTTTATCTGTACAAACCACTGTATGAGTTGCTGCCACCTAGTGACTGGAGGTTTGTTATCATTCAAGCATTACAGCAGTGGTACACTGCCATATTCCACTGGAAGCCCGTCACGGGGTGGACCACCCCACTATTTGAGAAGTACTGCTTTAAAGCAAGAAGATCTAACTTCATGTTCTCCCCCCGGTGGGGGAGGTTTTACTCCCATTGTAAAAAAAACACTGCTCATTAAAGCCGTAGGTTTTTTGACCACAGGTGTGAATGTGAACGTAAATGTGGCTCTGAGATGGACAGGCAAACTGTCCAGGCTGAACGCCGCCCTCACCTGTTGACAACTGGGATTGGCAAAAATAAAAACAACAACAAAAAAATAACTCTTCTCAAACTTAAACACAAAGAATATTTAAATCAAATCAGAAGAAAACAACTGTGACTCTGACATTACTTCAGAGTATCACAGTAAAATATCACTACCCTATCAGACAGAATACTGCAATACAACTGCAAGGATTGGTGGACAGGTGGTTGATGTAGATGTGGACCAGAGCGGTGAGAATGGGAGAGCGAAGAAAGGCCTTATTCACACTGCACCCTGACCTCGTGACCTCCAACCGAGGCCACAGCATCCTCATTAAAAGCTCCCATGCTGCTTGTAAACCATTCAGAAATAGCAGAGAGTGCAGTGAATATAGTAGGTTCACCTGACATCACTGCTTTGATTTGGACGGACTGTTGTAGG
>NC_024311.1:17161073-17168847 GCF_000523025.1 Cynoglossus semilaevis | reverse complement strand
GGTGGGCCGATCATAAAAAAAAAAAAAGAATAGAACCACTGTCATTCTGTGAAGAGCCATTGTTCTGGCGGTAATATTTCAATCAAGGTTTTACTTTAACCAGTGTTTTGTTTGTGGTCTTGGAAATCACGGATCGTCCCTGGCTGTTTGAACAGCTGCATAAATTATTCATGCTTGCAATTTATAAAAAAAAAAAAGGCAGCAGTCAATGAGGCAATGCTTCATTTTGGAGTTTCCAAGTCCCTGGCTTTAAAACACGACCGAATACTATGGAGTTATAAATAGGCACCATGGTTTTTTGTTAAGGTTTAATAAGAATTCTGTGCTGTTTTAGTGACGACAAACGACGGTTTGATGCCTGGTTTGTATCCGACCTGTCTCACCAAAGGTGGGGCAGCAGGTAAATCTACGGCTGACGTGTTGACTGACATAAATACAGAACGGATTACGGGCAGATTAATATTGTTGCCGACAATGGCGTAACATTTTTCACTGGATTGGTCAAAATCGGCGTAACATTTTTCACTGGATTGGTCACTTTTTACAATGGCGTAACATTTTTCACTGGATTTTTTTAAAATCTACCTGCTGTTGTTTATGTTCCAGGAACAGGCAGAAAAAATGTAAATATTTGACAACTCATTACCTGAAAACTCACAGATGTTTTGTTATTCCAGCACATTCTATGCTACGTTGCCTCCAAACAGCATCAAGAACATTCAGCTTGACTTTTCCTAACATCTCAACTCACTTTTCGGTTTTACTTCTCTTCAGATTCCACCTTGGTTCTAAAACTATTAGACCTGAAGAACCTGGCAGCAGAGACGTCCTCATTAAGACTTTGGCATTTCACAACTTTGCATTTACAACCTCAGGCACTTCACACCAGCCTCATTAATCATTGGCAAACAGGTGAGCTGAGGCTCACAGAGCAGAGCCACAGGCAGCGACGGGCTAATTCAGGCTTGCTGTCTGTCCTTAAAAAGAGTTCCCAGAACATCTTCACAGTCCCAGGACGGACCTGACTCTCTCGGAGTCTTCCACTCGGAGCGACATCCAACTCCGTGAACAGCCCGTGAATGAGCTGTGGAAAAATAAACAGCTCAGCGAGCAGACTAGAGCCACAGTGAAGAGAGGAACACTGTAAAAACTTCCACAGTGGAAGAGTAGATGGAGCACCTCACGGAGCAGCACCAAGTGTTGACCACAAACTGGAAATAAACATTGATTTCTGCCTCTACGTCTACTGTTTCTGGGGATTTAATAACCAAAAAAAAAAAAATTTACAAAGGTTAATACACCGCACACCAGCCACATCCCAAACCTCCGTAGAACACAGAAGGTCGGAGAAAACCCAACGTCACACAGCATCTCCTAAAGCCAGACTCTCATCTCGTCTATCAGAATCCCTGTTCGTCACCAGGTTCCTCCAGGAGGCAGCAGAGGTGAGCGGCTTGCCCTTACCTGTGACCGCGGCTTCCCCTGTACACGCATGTGGAGGCAGAGGAGCAGCAGAAGAGTCAGACCTGGCAGCATTCTCTCATGTGGCCACACAACTGTCTCAGCGGTCACTGTCTCAGGCTTCCACACGTCCAAGTCCAGCGGCCGCTGCTGTCAGACCCGTCCTCACCAGTGCCGCTTTGGGAATGCCAAAAAAGTCCTGCTCTCAGTACAGAGCGGATCCCTGCAATCTCCCTCTTGTAAACTGAGCTGGGGGAGGTGCAGCTGGGGGAGGCATGGGGGGTGAGGGGGGCTGGAGGTTTTTCAGGGAGGCAGAGTGTGAGTTTGAGAATGAATAGGAGGGAGCGCAGAGTGTGACCACGACTGCTGACAGTAAATTAGAAGTCACGGAGGGTTGGTCAGACGTTGTAAAACAATAACTGGCAGGAAACCAAGCAATGAGGAATAATTGGAAAGTACAGAACGACTTCCAAATACTACAAACTATTAGAGAAAGAGAAAGACAAATCATCAGATAATAGAGTCTCCTGATACATCCTGCAGTGGAAAAATGTCTTTTCTTTTTTTTTTTTGGCGTGCTCCCACATACGTACAGTGGATGTAACGATAAAATTATATAGAAAACCAAACACACGTGGGACATGTGGCTGAGGCCGGTTCTGCACAACTTGACTTCTGTTAGCACGGGCCTGGAAAATACATAGAATAATTGAAAAGTCTTCGAGACGGCAGCGGCACGAAGACAAGCAGCTGCAGACTCTGAACTGAACTGCTGCCCCTGCTCCGGAGCGCACCCAACAGGAAACAGAGGAAATGGAGGCCGACCAACAATCATAGAAAAATGATTGGATGCAAAACAAAATGTTTCTTTGTTTGTTTGGGTTTTTTATATATATATATTTATAACTTTGTATCTTTCTTTTTAAATTCTGTCTCCTTTCAGCTGATCTTCTGTCTTCAGTTACATCCAAATGCAATTCTTATTCACCAAACAGAGCGGCTTGCCCTTACCTGTGACCGCGGCTTCCCCTGTACACGCATGTGGAGGCAGAGGAGCAGCAGAAGAGTCAGACCTGGCAGCATTCTCTCATGTGGCCACACAACTGTCTCAGTGGTCACTGTCTCAGGCTTCTACACGTCCAAGTCCAGCGGCCGCTGCTGTCAGACCCGTCCTCACCAGTGCCGCTTTGGGAATGCCAAAAAAGTCCTGCTCTCAGTACAGAGCGGATCCCTGCAATCTCCCTCTTGTAAACTGAGCTGGGGGAGGTGCAGCTGGGGGAGGCATGGGGGGTGAGGGGGGCTGGAGGTTTTTCAGGGAGGCAGAGTGTGAGTTTGAGAATGAATAGGAGGGAGCGCAGAGTGTGACCACGACTGCTGACAGTAAATTAGAAGTCACGGAGGGTTGGTCAGACGTTGTAAAACAATAACTGGCAGGAAACCAAGCAATGAGGAATAATTGGAAAGTACAGAACGACTTCCAAATACTACAAACTATTAGAGAAAGAGAAAGACAAATCATCAGATAATAGAGTCTCCTGATACATCCTGCAGTGGAAAAATGTCTTTTCTTTTTTTTTTTGGCGTGCTCCCACATACGTACAGTGGATGTAACGATAAAATTATATAGAAAACCAAACACACGTGGGACATGTGGCTGAGGCCGGTTCTGCACAACTTGACTTCTGTTAGCACGGGCCTGGAAAATACATAGAATAATTGAAAAGTCTTCGAGACGGCAGCGGCACGAAGACAAGCAGCTGCAGACTCTGAACTGAACTGCTGCCCCTGCTCCGGAGCGCACCCAACAGGAAACAGAGGAAATGGAGGCCGACCAACAATCATAGAAAAATGATTGGATGCAAAACAAAATGTTTCTTTGTTTGTTTGGGTTTTTTATATATATATATTTATAACTTTGTATCTTTCTTTTTAAATTCTGTCTCCTTTCAGCTGATCTTCTGTCTTCAGTTACATCCAAATGCAATTCTTATTCACCAAACAGACCTCAAACCAGAACTGGAACAATATCAGGCCTCTGTCTTTTGTATAAATTATGTTCCATCTGCAAACGCAAGAATACTTTCAGTGAAGATATCAGCCAAGATCAACCAAATCCAACAGATTTGCCGAAACGTCTTCCTACTCTTACGAGAGATAACGTTTCAACTTTTGCCACCTACACACATTTATGGAGAGCCTTGTCGCACGCTGCCTCGTCCGTCTGAACCGCAAAAGCTCAGGCCGTCACCCACACACCCAGAGATTTCCTTAACCTCCTGCCTCTGGGTTCAAATACGGAGATGTGACGTTCAGATATTAGTGAGTTTTAAATAAGAGGCTCCAGTTGAAGCTGCAGTTACATGTTACTGTGATACATCTTCACCTGAATATACAGCAGAAATACATCGGTGACACTAAAGTATTTTCTATCTGAATAATCTCCCAGCCGTACAAATCAGCGTGTGTGAAAATTCCGCTTCAGTTTGAAGGAATATAGATGTGAAACGTCAAGAGAGAAGCACCTGTGTAGTCCTTCAGAGGGAAACATGGAAAGAGAGGGGAAAAGCAGATGGTTTCAAATTGAATTATTGGACCGCAGGTTTCCTCTTGGCCTCGACGTTACACCCTGAAAACGTACTAGGGTTTAGAGCGCCGCCCCGCAGGAAAATTAACAGCTTCTACTGGAACCCGAGACTTCAGGTTCATGTTCGCGCTCACCTGAGTCGTCCACTAATCGTATGGATTTGTGCTAATGATATGGATGCTGGAACCAGCAGGAAAGTCGAGCCACGACCTGCGGCTGACGTGTTGGGAAGTTCACACCTGCAACTGGCTCAGATCGTGCTGGAATAGTTTTAGGCACCACACACACACACACTCAGATCGTGCTGGAATAGTTTTAGCCGCCACCACACACACACACACACCCTTTGACTGCATTAAGCATCACATACAGTTAGCAGCTTAGCTCCGACAGCCTCTCATGTCAACCGCAGTGCAGCTGCAGATGTGTAGGAGGAAAAGGCCCTTTTCAGCAGCACATCCNNGATCGGCCTCTGATGCGGACAGATCTCGTGATGTCGGCATCGTTCCCAGAGGTCAGGCGAGGCCACACTGACTCCACACTATTCCTCTCGCTCTTTGTTTTCCACAATAAGTGGGTCAGCACTGATGCAGCCCCGGCTCCCCTGGTCTTTAACCCACCATCGGAGTCACGCTCGGCAGCAGGTGGCCTCAGCATTTATCCCTTTGCCGCTACGGCCCAACAGACGATAAAGCAGCAACGAGCGCGTCGCCTCTTCAGGTCGACGCTCAGCCGTAATCGTGCTGTCATCACTCAGCCTCGTATTACCGACTTCGACGCACTCTCATATCTTGACATTCATAGTTACAGTACCTCATAAATCTGAATTCCAAGTATTATTTTTTTTTTCTGTCATTTTCTAATCTTTTAAACTGATGAGTAAAAGGTAAATAAACGCTGGAAGAAGAAACACATGATTTCACTCCATCTGGGAGACGTATCAGTTGGAAAGGCCAGGTGAAGTATGTACAGTATGTCCCACATGTGTTTCCTCAAGAAATGTGTTTGAGGGAGTCGGGAGTCGAGTGGAGAGGGGAGGGTTGATGGATAAAGCAGGTGTCGGAGCAAAGGTGTGGCTCAAGGAAACTGCAGTTCCTGCGTGGTGCCACAAGGAAAAAATATATATATATTAAAAAATAAGCTCATTTACACTTGAGGTCTTTTGTCATCTCTGGGTCACGTTTTTATATTTTAATCAATATTAAACGATGACATAAACAGGAAGTAACCAAAATGATCCAGCAGGGAGCGCTCTAAGTTCCAGCAAAGGTCAGATCTTCTGTTCATCCACTGGTGATGCTATTCACTTTACTGTTAGCAACAAGCCAATCGCCCTAGTGGACATAATGTTATTGTTTCACTGAAGCCACTCGAGTTCAAAATACCACCTTAACAACCAAAATACCACCTTAACAACCACACCGCAGTTGTAGAGGGTTTTAATATTTTCTACAATATAAATAGAAATTTTGATGATTTTAACATCATATCTATTATGTATTTTGGTTGATTATATATTGAAATATAATCAGGTCAAAAAGACAACAAATTGTTTCAGTGTTAATTAATACAATCAGCAATGTCCACAGTCTGCATTTCAAGCAGAAAACTTTGAAAATAATACTCTTTAAAAAACAAGTTTATCTTTGAAAAAAAAAAAACACCAACACAGAGACCGTCATTCCTGCATTCTGCCAGCAGAGCCAGCAGACACAGACTGTGGCCTGTAAAGGCTCCAAGCCCCATTAGTTTCTCAACAAGAGGCTTTTGTGAAACACAAAACAGTAACTGAGCAACAAGAGCAGGAGCAAATAGAGCAGATAAATCCTGTGTTAACACTGTGTGTGTGTGTGTGTGTGTGTGTGTGAGTGTGTGTGTAATGTCTTCACAGACCTGTAGGACACCTTTGTCATTGAGGCTGTTTGGTGCAATCAGATAAGAGTCACAATGGCTGCAGCCTTGAACGGCCAATTATCCGGGAGTGGAGGCGACCGTTCCAGGTTCACACACACACCATCACACACTGACGCCCAGGTGTAAGTTCTAAAAAAACAGACGTCACGTATCCACACTGTACAGTTAATATTGTTACAGGACTTACTGCCAAAACCTCATACCCTTCGTCTCTTATCTCAGACCCAAACGACCCCTAAATTCCTGGCAGACGGCAGCGAGCGCTGACCACACATCGAGGGCTCCAGATCTCTGACATTCCAAACAAACCGACGAGGGCTCCGCGCGCTCAAGTGCACCTTCAATTAACAGCCACCCAGAAGGCCACGACTGTCAACGGCCGTCTGTCCTCCTGAAGACCTGCGTGACCACTGGGGGCTAAAAATAAGGCCCGGTGTCCGTGTACAACACCCTCGTAAATCTGCGTGGAAGACATGACATGACACCGGAACTCGCCGCTTCCACGCGCACGCACGCGGCTTTGGCTTCAGCTTCCAGACATCAAGTCCAGCCTATCAACCATCTGTCAATCAACTGCTGTCATCATCTGCTGATCCACACATGCTGAACGCATCAGGTACAGACACCAGCCGTCAGCACGCTATAACGGAAATGAAAAATCAGGGGAGGACGGACATGGACCGATCTTTAAACAACGATTTAAAAAAAAACCAAAAAAAAAAACCTATAAAATCTGAAATTGAAATGTTTATTTTACTGGTTATTTTTAAAGGAAAGTTCCTCAGTTTGGCGTCCACTAAGAATTCCTCTTTATTTTAATGGAATAAAGTCAAAGGGAAACATTCTAGCATCCGAGTTTGAACTCTTTTTTTCTTTTTTCTTTTCTTCTGCTGACATCAGATTTTAAAGGTGCTGGCCCAGCTGTTGTTGTGCTGAGCTGCAGGAATATGATCAGGAAATGGAAGTTCAACGCAGAGCAAGAGCAAGAGCTCGACTGCAGCCTGAACGCAGGTCCTGTTCTACTGTGAAACATTCAAATTAAAATATATCGATATAAAACCCTGACCTCGTTTTAACTCTCATTACACCTCATTGTTTTCATAAACAAACAAACGACTCCTGGACTGACAAGGGTAGACTGTAAATATGGGAAAAACACGGAGTATTACTCTGAGGGAAATTGCAGGTCAAATATAAAATACAGGATATGAACTGTGAAACCACCGATGTGTTGGAAAGACATGAAATGGGACAACTGGGACGTGTGGACGCGGTGTTTTCCTCGCAGCTTGTACGAGGCTCCACTTACAAGGTTAAACTCTCCCCCGTCTCCTGAAGAAAGACTTTATGAGGTGCAGCAGAGCAGACGAGAGGTGTGGAGCAGAACGGCTCTTTTAGCCTTGAACCCACAGCACTGCGTTCTTACTGACACAGAGTGGAGAGACATATATACTAAATATACTGTAAATATATATATATAAATATATAAGGTGCCCACACATGGACCAGCTCCTCCTCTGACCCTGCAGTGACAGGTAACATGAGCACAAGTGCAACAGGATTTCTGTCAGACATGGGTGCAGCGTGTGTGTCAATTTACAGCAAATGCATAAATATTGATGCATTCACAATAATTTAAAAAAAAAAAATTTATTAATATTAATTCATATGTATCAGTATTTACAGCAAATGCATAAATATTGATGTATAATAATAATAATTTAAAAATGTATTTTATTAATATTTATTCATATGTATTAGTTAATTAATCTTTTAGTTCCAGTAACAGTGCGTAGGGCTAATGTTTTCAAACCT
>NC_024311.1:17159137-17161047 GCF_000523025.1 Cynoglossus semilaevis | reverse complement strand
GACACCTTCACAGCTATTGGATCAAAACTTCACTGAACGCTGGAATTCCTAAACATTTTGGAAGAAAAAATAAATCAGTATTCCTATTCCTATGTGGAAAAAAAAATTAAATTTATATGACGTGTGGCGCCCCCTTGCAATAACTCCTCGCGCCCCCAAAGGGCCCCCGCCCCCCACTTTGTAAACCACTGCTCTAGTGGTATCTGTGATATCAGACAAAGACCAAAAAAAAAATCGTGGACTGGGACTAATCCAAAAATAATCGCAACGGAAAACCATAAATATGAACTCCAGGGTGCAGTTTTACTGCCACACACCTGGAGCGCTGTTCCAGAGAAGGCGGGACGACAATGCCCTCTTAAATGAATGTCCCGTCAGGAGTCATCAGCTGGGACAACTAGGTTTGACTCCAGCTCTACAACAGACACCCCGATCAGAGTTGTTACTAAAGTGGTCGACTCATCACTCGAGGAGGAAAGAAATACTTTACTGAATAAATAAATATGAACAAGAATGAGTTTTGTAAGTGTTTCTTGAAACAAAAAAAATGCCCTGAGAAAACACTTCTTTCTGTGTTTCATTTCCTGTTTTAAAAATGTAAATCTGTCAGAAAGACTCTGAAACTGACAGCAGTTTTATACCAGTGCTTTTATATTTACTTTTATTTGAATCAACCCTTCAGGTTGGTAAGACTCTGCAGCTCCCTGTGAGTCACGGCGTTTTGGTTTTACAGTCAAACGTCTCTCCATGACTGACATTTATGAAAGGCCAGGGAGTGCATTAACAGTATTTATTCAAACCACTCCAGTATTATGTACATATTACCAACAGGCCCTGCACATATTTTACTCACATATTAAAACAGTACTTATACTTGTACTTCTAAAGGGGGAATTCACTGCTAAAGTTCAGTATTTCTAACTTTCCTACAACTCGTTTCGTCTGTTTTTAGTTTAGGTTCAGGACATTTATCCACAAAATCGCATCTTGACTTTATAAAAATAGCTCGCAAACTTAAACTGTTATCACCCAAGACAGCTGATCACTGACCAAGAGAGAGAGAGAGAGAGAGAGAGAGAGAGAGAGAGAGAGAGACGTCTCCACCGACAGGGGCACCGGAGTGAAACAAGGGTCACGGGGGTCAAGTGAAGAAGCTAAACCAACACAACTAGTGATGAATTAATCTGTTAGCTGACCAGTAACGACTGTGTCACGAAATCTCTGACGTACGTCACTGAGGAAAAAGGTTTTTCTTTTTTTTTAATAGGGAGATTGTTAAAACATTGAAATATAAAATCATACCTTACATTTAAAAAAATATGTATTTGTAGAATTGCAAGTTAAAATAATGAAGACGATTTCTCTCTGCACAGACGCTATTGTCATATTATAATCTGTCATTGATAATCTCAGGATTATAAATTTCTCTTTTTTCTCGCCCCTGGATGTTTACAGGAGTAAGAACGTTCGCACGATGGAATTTTCTAGCACAAAAACACAGTAAATGACAAAAAATGATTTTTTTTCCTCCAGTGTCAGCAGAGGGAGCCGGCAGCGTGAATCTATAATCATGTGCAGAAGGTAACGACGGGAGAACATGCTGGAAGCCTACAGCTGGGGTTGGTCACGATAGAGACGTGATGAAGATTTAAACGCAGTGTGTGTGTGTGTGTGTGTGTGTGTGTGCCAGCCAGGCTGTTTATCACAACACTCGTCCCCCCATTAGCAGCTCCGACTCTCTGTTACAGCAGGGAACACTGAGAGCAGACGCAGCTGTCGTAGCTGAAGAGTGAAGCCCAGCCAGGACTGTCGTTTGATGAGTTTGGGTCGGAGCCACACACGGGGAGCTGGGAGCCAGTCCAGGCAGAGCAGAGCAAACCGCCGCGGCTGGGACCGCGACAAGCACACCG
>NC_024311.1:17138148-17157138 GCF_000523025.1 Cynoglossus semilaevis | reverse complement strand
TTAGCAGCCCCGACTCGCTGTTACAGCAGGGAACACGGAGATCAGACGCATCTGTCGTAGCTGAAGAGTGAAGCCCAGCCAGGACTGTCGTTTGATGAGTTTGGGTCGGAGCCACACACGGGGCGCTGGGAGCCAGTCCAGGCAGAGCAGAGCAGAGCAAACCGCTGCGGCTGGGACCCTGACACGGCACCGGGTCGGACGCAGCCTCACATTTAAGACACGACAACAGCAGGCGGGTTAATGCCACGCCACCTGTCAGTCAACAGTCAGGCTGACTGACACAAAACCAAATGAAAATATTTGAACAGTTATTGGGCTCATTTATCATGCACATAAATCAATGGGCTTAAACTCCAAACGTTCATGGATTTCCTGGTATTTCATCATCGTGTGTGATCTGTGTGCACTGAGCAGCAGCAGCAGCAGGAGGAGGAAGAGGAGGAGGAGGAAGTACAAACCAACTGGGATGGAACTTCACCCTCAGCTGGGCCCACCACCACCACCACCACCACCACCACCACCACCGGCTGAGAGGTATGTGGTCAGTGAGCGCCCTTTAAAAATACACACACACCCTTCTCAAATGCACTTCTTGGCATAAAAGGACAGAAGTGGCAGCTGAATGGAATTCCCACCATAAAGAGGTCTTTATTCAAGGGAGCTTCAGTGCCTCAGAGCTGAGCTGAGTTGGTCAGAGAGCCGGGGAACACATCGGTGGAGATAATATACGGCAACACGAATGAAACTGATTCAAATGAGCTCCAATTTAAAACATAAGACTTTATAAGAAGGGTTTAAAAAAAAACGTCCAGCTGACTGGAAACACATCATCATCACAATACATTGTCAAAATGCTTATTTATAATTGGACTAAATGTGATGTAAATATATAAATAAACAGAGTGAAAACTGAGATCAACAGGAAGCTGAACGCAGCAGGACTCCCCATGACCTTTGACACAATCAACAGACCAGTATCAGGTGTCAACGAATTAAAAAGATCAGTCAGGGATTCATCCAGCAATCCATCTTTCCATTTATAAACCAGTATCAGGTGTCAACGAATTAAAATGATCAGTCAGGGATTCATCCATCAATCCTGCCCTCCATGCATCCATCCATCCATCCATCCATCCAACCAACCAACCGAACACTACTGTTAAACTCATTCCAGAGTCACAGGAGGAGCTGCAGCCAAACCCAGATCATTGTTCAGTTCACGGTCCATCACTGGACCACACATGGAGACAAAAACACACATTCAAATCCAAGTGTCCAATAAATTTAATCCCTAATCTACATGTTTTGAATGGAATACGCCAGAAAAACAAACCCCTCACATGAACTAGAACAACATTCAAACTCCATTGGCAACGACCGAGGCAACCGACCTTCTGCTGTGAAGCAGGAACACAGACCGCGTCTCCACCGTGCGCTCCTTTCATACAGTGAAGGTGTGAACGTGTTTCAGCTTCGAGGGTTTTTACAGTGGACGCACAGTAACTGCTCCTGAACGGAAAGTGTGTGAGACGCCATTAGCCGTTAAGTATGTCATCTCAGCACTTCATGCTAACGCGCGCGGACAGAAAACGGGAGTGTGTCACAGAGCAGTGGTTCCAATCCAAGCCTGCAATCATCCCCTCAGACCCCGGAGAGAAATATTACTCCTTTCACCCTCTGGTGTCCAAATCTGTCGACATCATCCGTCCTCTGACGAGCCGTTCAATCAACGGCTCAGTGCAACTCAGCACTGGAGTATCTGTTGTTGAGTCAGGAGAACTCACCAGGGAACGCTGACGTTCCAGCAGCACACATAAAAAATCAACTCAACATCTTTAACAAGCAGCAACTCTCAACCCTGACTTGGCAACGCCCACGTACAGTTGCTACGATAGGAAGGAAAATATTGTCTTAACAGTTGAGATGTGTCACCTGAAGGTAAGTGTAAAAGCTGCTACTGAAATATTGAACTGCAGGGGGCGGGATACACATGTTGAAATGTTCAGCGTGTGGGATTTAAGGGGTGAAGTTGACTATGTTCAAGTATTCCCTCAGACACAAAGACACCGTCAGTTTTCACCTACAGATTAAAGGTATTTGTTTGTCCATTAAAGGGTCGTGTTTCAACACAGAGATCAAGAAAAGTGAACGTTTAAAAGACCACACCACATCAACAGCTCCTCATCTGAGATCTTCTCATTTTCAAAACATTCAAAAAATGTTTACGTTTTTCACAATAAAAATACTAAAGGAAAAGATAAATATTCGAAAGACTTCCTTCAGTCGAGACCAGACGGGGTCAAATTCAAATTCAAATTCACAGTGGGCCAAGATGAAAAACTGGGATGAAGTCTTGGGCCAAACTTAATATTTATTTAAAAATTGATGGTAATTGTTCATCTTTTCCCTTCTCTCCAGATATGGAATGTAAAATGCTTTCATAAGGAAACAAACTGTAGTTTTGTATAAACACAGAATCTGGAACAACAAAAGCTTAATAATCTGAACACTCACAAACTCACAGCCGTGTTATGCATATTTGTTTCTTATGTCTCTGTCCATCTGTTGTCTTTCCAGTTCCATTTTGTCAATCTTTTGTCAGGCCAACATCAAAACTACCGACCAAAAATGTATGCGATAAGATACACTGCTAATACTACAAATCGTGCGGGCCAAATATAATTAAAATGTGGGCCAGATTTGGCCCGCGGGCCCGAGTTTGACACCTGTGGTCTAGACCCACACAATCAGCTGACTGTCAGGTGATCAACGCTGGCACCGGTGATGACCGACTCTTTCTGCTCTCTCTCCTCCAGTTGTTCCACCTCTACTGATGGATGATTAATAGCTGCACTGACGACTTCCTCCACCAGTCTGGCTCTGCTCTCTCTCTCTCTCTCTTTCTGTCGTCATGTTTGCGATGACTTTTCCTCCCTCGTGCTTCACGTATATACCATCTGTCACCGCGAGAACCCGCCGTCTCCAAGCTCCTCCCGCTAAACGCAAAGGTTTTCATCTGGTTTCATAATAGCGTTTGATGTCAATGTTCGGAGCAGCTCTGTTTTTAATTAAATAATCCAGATGTTTTGATATTATCTCTTGGCTCGGACATTGGGCCGTCTCCAATCCAAACGCCCGGACCAGCCAGGGAATCTCAGATGAGAAAAGTATCTCCTTCTCCTGAAAAGCCGCTGGTGAATATGAATCCAAAAATAATTTGGCAGCACGACTTCACCACAGGAAGAGTAGCTATTGTTCAAACTGTGTCTAAATTCTGCCTTATCCTTCAAGTATATGAGATATCGTATTGTTGAAGGTGTTAGGAGAAACAGAGATTAGAGGCTTTACTGTCAGGATTATATGGTCTTTTTTTAAAGGTTGATTACAACGAAACATCAAATGTGAGGTTAAAATAACACGGTCAGCCTAACTACCTGGGAGAGACTTCATTCAGATGTCTTTATTCTTACATATGACTCCAGCGCTTTAACTACATAACCAGTCATGAGAAGCCGCAGCGCACGCACACACACACACACACACAGGTGTGTTTTTGTGGAATAGGATCTGGAGAACAAGTGTGTCCTACATTCAGTTCCCACATTCCCTGCTTTGGCCCAGGAGGAGAGTGAAGGATTCCTCCTCCTGACCTTTATTTCACTCCCAGTTAGCAGAAAGACGGAGTTTATACTTGTGCTGTGCTGCCCTCTGCTGCTCACAGAGGACACAGCAGCGTACTGATATACAGTAGTTTTGAATCAGACACAGTCAACACCACGAGATAAATCATACAATCGAATTCTCATCACCAGTGCACCAATCACTTGGTTTGTTATTAAAATAATAATAAAAAATGTTTTTGAATCCTACCGAACACTTTCCCGCCACACACGTAGCCGTACTGTTCTGTCCACACGGCGTCCCGTCGATCACCCTGTCTGACTGGCGTACGTAGAACCTGAACCCTTTGGCTCGGCAGTTGAGCTCGCAGTGTTGATCTGCAGGAACTGAAACGAGATTTATGAGATTTTTTCATGTAAACACTGATTTTTTTTTTTTTTTTTTGATGGCAAAGCAGTTACGGAGAACCAAAAACAACTGCAAGCAAGACAATCAATCAAATTATGTAGAGTGTAGAGCAGAAAAATTAATCATTCACCGCTGTGTGAAGTTATTCCCAAATTACACACCTAAACTGGAGATTAATGGAGGGTAAATAAAAAGCTGAGTCTGCAGACTACAGCGGGAATGTTTTTTGGGGAATGGTTTCTTTTTTTGCAAGTAAAAAATATCATCCGTCTGTCACACTGTCTGTTTATTTTTGTTTCTTCTTATTCAGTCAGTAATGACCGAGCATTTGAAACAAAATGTCAACTGTGCGTCAAACCAAATATTATGGATATAATGTCACAAAAACGCTTACATTCCAAACACTAACATTTGGTAAACAGCTTCATGAGACTTCACTCTCTCCAAATGAATCCACGACACGAACACGATGAATGGATTCGTCTGTTTCGTCCATTCTGTTCGGCTGCTTCGTCATTTTAAATGTCACATTTGCCCAGAGGTCATAATTCTTAGGCGCGTTCACAAGAGGGCGTTTAAACACTCCTGGAGAAACACAGGGTTTACCTGAGGTGACGTCACCTCCACATCTGCAGCTGCACATGTCAGCCTGACAGAACGCTCATCAGCAGACCGTCAGTTCTACCATCAGTTCTACCTTTAGTTCTACCTTTAGTTCTACCGTCAGTTCTACCGTTAGTTCTACTGGTGTTCTCTGAGAAATGACTTCTCCAGGAGTGTTTTCGAGTGTTGCGTGGAAACGTCGAGTGTTTGTCAGTGTAACTGCAGACATAGTGACTGTACAGTCTGACTGTACAGTAGATCCCAGCACGAAAGACCACGTGTAGGTCAGAGGTCAGAGGTCAGACGCTGTGCAGATGGAAGAACCCTGATTATTAGAGATAAATGATTTGATGAGTTTCTATAATAATTAATATTGGAAATATCAGCCGTTTGTCTGATTATTGCTAAGTATATATATATACACATATACGTACATATATACATACACATCTTCCATTGTTAAATCCTATGTGTGAGAGAGAGAGAACATAAACCTACCCTCGTTGAAAGGTTCCCATTCGTACAGTCGTCCCATGAAAGGTCGGTTGTTGTGATAAGAACATTGAACAGCCCTGAAGTGTCTGCTGGACGGAGGACAGGCCTGAGGACAGACCCAACACACACACACACAGAGAGAGAGAGAGAGAGACAAAAACACACATGTCCTCGTATTATTTTTCACCAACACAGTAGTATCTGCTCCAATCAGAGTATCTGCTCCGATCAGAGTATCTGGTCCGATCAGAGTATCTGCCTGAAAAGCAGTTGTAGTTTGGTTTTACTCCATCTTCATATCTCCTCTGTCTAAACAAACTCCGCCTCCTGCTTCACTCATCTGTTTCATCACACGCCAGAGACAATGTACAGACGCAGGCGTTGTTTAACTTTATGTTGATGCACAGGATGGATTCCATGGACGGGAAGTTTCTTCACACACTCTGAGTCAGAAGATTAGACTCAGGAAGTCATCAGTTATGAAGAAAAATAATCTCCAATTTCATAAAACTTTTAACTAACCCTAACATCCTATGTTTATGTAATGTTCAAGATAAGGCAACAACCAGCATCTTAACCCTGGACATAAAGTGTGAATTTTTTTTTGCAAATACAGTTTCACTGAGAGGAAGGAAATGTCAGTGAAGAACTTCCTCCTTTAAAATCTCTGGACTTTTTTAAAGTCCATAAAAATAGATGCATTATTTTTGCCAGTGCTGGTTCAGATACGTTCTTATCAAAAACTTAATACACTCCAGTCTGAATAAACTCCAGTCTGTTCAGACATTTGTTTTATTACAAACAAATGCTTGAAAATCAAAAGCCGAACAGAGGAAAGCTGAATTGAAAACACAGTTTCCAAAACTACGGGCTGTGGTCCAGTCTGGGGCCAAAAACTAAGTTTGAGATCACATGTCTGTCTATATGAGTACTGACGTAAAACTGTTTTGATGCTCATGTGTTTCTGTGTCCTGGAAGAGAAAACAAACCGTTGTCGTACAGTACAGTTACGTTCTTGTCGTTCTAGCATACAACGTACAGTAAGATGCAGTAGCCAATCACAGGATTCGTCAAAATAGTTGTTATTCCAGATAATAGATTATATTATTAATTTTTATTCTGCTTCTTCATTTCTGGGAAAATGAAACTAAATTTAAAATTAACTCGAAAAGGCTAAGTTTAATTTGGGAAACACCAGTGTAGCTGGTCATGTGATCACGTGATCATGTGATCACGTGATCAGGGTAAATCCAGTCACAGAGATGACAAACATCATCATACTCACATCACTGTTACAGATCCTGTAGTGGGCGCTCTCCCCTGCACAGAATGAAGAAGATAAAGGACTGTAGGGTCTCTGCTGCTGCTGTTGATGCTGCTGCTGCTGCTGATGCTGCTGTTGTTGTCCAGCCGATGTCTGGCTGCCGGACTGCGGCTCCTGATTGGCCCTGCTGACTGGACCGGGCTGGTAAAGCGGGGCCCAGACCTGGTTATTTGTGGGCTGCTGCAGTCTGGGTCGTACGTAGGGAACGCTGCTGCGATGCAGGGTGTTGGGGCGATCGATGCTGTTTGACCTATGACTGGCGCGACCCCTGACAGTGGGGAGGTTGTAGTCACCCACAGGGGAGCGTCTCTGTCTGTGAGGGTGAGTTCTTCCTCCATAAGGAGCTGTTCCGTAGCCGTACCTCCCTGGAACGAACTGACTGAGCCTCCTGGAGACGCAACAGAGAGCGGGATTACAGTCGGACCAGGAGCGTCAGAATTAACAGATTAAATCAGTGTTTGCTCAATGACTCGAACTTGTGACTCCACGTGGGGTCGCCTGGAATATCAAGTAATTGATAAAAAAAAATAAAAAATGGAATCTTTTCAAAATCACAAATCAAAAACCACCATGAATATAAATGGAGATCAAAAAGATTATAAAAATATCTGAGTTGGCGCTGGAAAATAAAATGTGGTTTTGTGCACTAATCTGAATACTATTTGAAACACAGTAAAACAAACTAATTCTAGAAAAGAAAAAGAAGAAATATTCTCTGACGGTTGCCAGAAATATGTGATGTCAATGTGGTCACCAGACAAAAAAGGTTGGGAATATTCTGGGTTAAAATGCATGAATCAATTTGTGAAATTAACCAGAATAAAACATGGGAATGCATTTTTAAAGCAGATGTAGAATGAACGAGGTTTCATTGAACCAAAGCGTTCTAAGATTGTCTGTCTATTTCAGCAAAATACAGGAAAAAAAAAATGCTGTTTTTTGTCATATTTACAAATGTTGATTTATTAATATCAACCCACAGTGAATCTGTGATTTAAAAATGTAATCATTTGTCATTAAACCCATTTTTACATTGTGATTTAAAAATGTAATCATTTGTCAGCCCATGTCATTAAACCCATTTTTTTACCCCTCCCTAGTGGAAAAAAAAAAGAATCATCAATTTTCATATTATTTGTTCAAACACAAATATTTACTGTGCGGAGTCAACCACAGGGCACAGCCAGTGTGTTTTCAGGACTTATTAGTTCAATGTCCTCTCCGCCTGAGAAAAACTTTTCCGGCGCTTTATTTGAACATAACCTTTGGAGAGAAACCAGGACCTCAGTAGCAGAAATCAAGGAGCTTTTGTCATTATTTGGCTCCTTAGATTCCAACTCAAGCCACCCCCATTACTCAGCTGTCAGTGGTGTTTGTGTAAAGGCAAGGAGGTCACAAAGCAGCCCAGCACAAGCCAAGCCTTTGACTCCGGCAATAAAAGAGCAGCTATCCACTGGAGGGCAATCAGAGGGCCCGCAGCGATGGCTCCCAAAAGTCACTTTTAAATCAGACTGCTCAGCATGCAGCGCAGACAAACGGCCTCTATAAAAACTGGCAGTTTTAAACAAAGCCGACTGCTACAAACTCAATACGAGTGATTTTTTTTCTTCCTCCAGTTTTAATACTTTTTCTTGGATTTAAATGTAGCTCTGAGAGTAAACGATGAGACTTTTTTTTTTCTTTTTTTCCATTCAGTGGTGATGACTTGGCTGTCAGAACTGTTTCAGCTGAGAACAAGTTCAATATGTTTACAGTCTCATTAAAATGTGTCTGATTGGTCATGGCTTCTTACTGTGACCGGGGTCAGGAGACGAGGAAGACTAAACTTACGGAAGGTTCATGTGCCAAGGACTGAGGTCAGTAAAATGTCACCTAACTGTTGGGGAGTTTAATAATGAAGGTAAATGTAGTTCACTGGGAGTTTAATAATGAAGGTAAATGTAGTTTGCAATGTAAAAACTGGAAAACAACAACTCCCTAGTTTTCACATAAGGAAATTCAAGTTAAAAGTTCATCTAGTTTTCTGCCATGTTTGTGTTTTTTTGTAATTAGAACCAAACTCGTTACCGTGACTCGTACCTCCGTCCTCCCGGTCGCAGATCTTTCCGACTGCTGTTGGTGAATCTGCCACCTGTCTGTAAAACTGTCGGCTGGAGCGCGGAGGTCACGTGACCCTGATGTTGTGGATTCCCACCTCCGGTTCTTCTGGCGTTTTGGGTTGGCGTGTACACGGGCAGACAGGGCCTGCTCTGCTCCTGCACCCCCCCTCCACAGGTGCGGGAGCAGGAGGACCAGGAGCCCCAGGCCCCCCAAGAGCCGCGGATTTCTCCGTGCACGGCTCTGACCTCCTGCTGCTGCTGCGGCTCCTCCTGCTGGTGAACCTGCGTGATAACGTGCAACGAGTCAGTGGGTTATTTACCTGGGAAAGACTTTGTTTTTATATGATGACAATAACCATTAAAGGTAATTTTTCTATTTCTTAAATTGCAATACTGCCACCTACTGGGCCAGTTTGCTGGTTGATAAAAGCCTCATAAACCACCATAGAGAATTACTCCGAATTTTTTTTACCTCATAAACCACTATAGAGAATTACTCTTAAAAAATTATTCCTCATAAACCACTATAGAGAATTACTCCGAATTTTTTTTAAAAAAAGTGATTGATTTTGTGAGATTGTATGACGTCTTTTAAAGGTTATTCCTCCTTTTTCTCTCCTGACCTAATCAACAAACTGTTCATGAAACTGACCTCAGTTCAGTTATTTCACCTAAACCTGACTGTTGACTCTCAGCAGAGGCTGTGATCACTACACACTCAGGTTGAGGAAGTTGCCAGCACGAGTTCCGTGCAACGCCAGCTTTGTCCCTGGAGCCGCGTGGAAACCCTGCTCTTTGAGGAGCACTTGGTCTCATTCACAGCCACCTCTCTCTCCCTCTGTCTGGTCAACGCACACGTCTCTCTCTCTCTCTCTGTCTCTGTCTGGTCAACGCACACAGAGCCAGTAAAAGTTCAGCTGTCTCCCACTTTTAGTGGCTAGAAAGCGTCGCACCGAGGCAGCGGGGAGAGTTGGCAGGAAGGTCTTCTGCTGTCAGTCAGCCTGAGCAGCTATTCAGCGGGACTCAGACCTCCCTCCTTCTCCCCTTTCCTGCAGCAGCCTTTGTAACTCAACGCCACTGTCTTCTCCCGTGTCAGCCACAGGTCACGCAGCTGGATTCCCAATGGAAACACATGCCGTCGACTCGCGCTCGAACCCCCGACGCACTCGAAACGACTAAATAGTTGTTCAGACACTTGCTGCACTCATGTTGTTCCTTTGGCTCCTGAGGTCAAAAGGTGATCTGCTGACATCAGCCCCCCCCCTCCCTCTGAGCCCCCCCTCCCACACACAGTCTGTCTGAAGTCAACACAACTTTTCACTCTCTGTCCTCACGCCCTCCCTCTGAGCCCCCCCTCCAAAGTAGATTTTAAAAAAAAACAACCTCAGACATCTGTCTGTCAAAGACCACATCAACAGTTTAAGGAGGAGCTGAAATCACTTATTATATATTATTTAAAAAAAAAAAAGTCTACTGTTTCTCACCTGTTCCTGTTCTGTGTGTTGACACTTCAGGGAATCTGAGCCGAGCAGCAGCAGCAGAGAAAGTCTACAGACAAAAACACAAAGACATTCACTTTTTTTTTTTAACAATAGATTCTTCCTCTTCTGTTTTCATATTTTAACACTATTTTTACATGTAATTTATTTTATTAATCCTTTTAAAAACTTGAACGCTCCATTTCCTCCTCCTCCTTTTCACATTTGTGTTGTCTTTTCTTTTTCTTCATCAAAGCCTTATCTTGTTTTATCTCTTCTAAAGTTGGACGGACGAAAACATTGTAACTCAACGACACGTACCCCATTAAATCCGTCCCACTCACTTTACCTGAAACTCCAGACACAGACTCGCTGCATGACTCCTCCTGGATCCTGGGAGATGACGCTTGTGTGTAGTAAAAAAAAACAAAAAAAAAAACCCCAGAGCTTTTACATGAGCGGACACTTGAGTGGTGCTGACATTCTCAACACAACGCGTCCTCTGTGTCCACCGTCCACTGGTCCCGTGAGGTAGAAAAAACCCGATCTGTGTCTCCTCACAGCTCAGCGAAGTCTTCAACACCAGCTTCAGTCCCTGTGAATAATTAACAGGAAATAAATCTTACAGTTGAAACAGAAAGTTGTTTTTTTTTTTTTTTTCGATCTGACATTTCCTTCAGTGTAATTCCAGATACTGACACAGGAGGGGAGGGGGGGCTGTCCTATCTATCCACTTGACCATGTGAGATGACCTCTTGACCTTTTAGCTTCTAATGAGTGGACCCTTATCCAGTTAGAGAAAGGCTTGGAGCCCCTCCACCCCAGACACTGTACCTCCGTGGCCCCTTGTCTGAATGATGTTGATGGAACCGGACGGTGACAGATGTAGAGCTGGAGGGAGTAAAAACAGGGTCAGATATCTCTGTTGTTGGTAACAACGAGAGTCGGATTAGTGAAACACGCCACACGCCCACGTACCTGAGTGAGAGTTTCACTCCACGGAGTCTGATCCACGGGTCCTACACCGCGGCGCTCACTGCTCCTCTCCCCCGCACAGGTACCTCCGTGGTCCAAACATTAATCCAGGGTTTCCCCGCACACACTCGCCCCTGCTGCCCCTGCTGCTGCTGCTGAAGAGCCATGTGAGGGTGGAGATCTGATCCAGGGTCAGGAGGGAGCCAAGGAATCAAAACACGAAGTCGGAGAAAGTTCGGAGTCTGGTCATCACGGTGAATCCCGGGGAAATCTGTGCTGACGCACGGGGAGAGAGAGCGAGACACAAACCTGCTGCTGCGCCCCCTGCTGTTACTACGACTATAGCGATTATACGTGTGTGTGTGTACGCGTGCGCTTGTGTAGTGTGACGCGAGAGAGAGAGAAGAGAGACAGAGGAGTGTGTCGGTTACTACAGTAATAATGAGAATGATAACAATCATCATAATAAACGTCTGTTCCAGAAACACCCTTTGAATGAATTAGGTTTTATATTTATATTCAATCTTTGAGACCTTTGAGAATCTCTGACCGTTTCCCTGTTCTTTCCTGATGTGGAAGACGAAAATTCACCGGACCGGAAGTGGAAAACACACAGACCTAACATTTAGGTCTGTGTGTTTTCCACTTCCGGTCTCGTCCTCTGGGTGGAGTTAGTTAGTGTGATCACACTCACCTGTGTCTCTGTCATTAGTCTTTGACTGGTGCCACCTGGTGCCCTGGGTCACTGTCACTAATGGATCATTGTCTGTTTGTGTTTGAAGTTCTTGATGGTTCCTTAAATAAAGTTTGTCTAAAAGTCAGAGAATTTACTGTCAAAAGAAGAAAAAGAACGTGACCAAAAAACCTTAAACTTTCCTTAATGTCAGACGGTGACTTTCAATCCTGAAGTCACTCACGACAAAGAGAAGTAAATTATGTGAACAAATCTCTCTCTTCTTTTTTCTGCCTGTTACAAAAAGAACTCATTATTTTCACCCACTTGTTTTTTTTCCATCTTCTTATAAACACGCGAGTGAAGCCAACATCATCTGTGAGTGTTAGAAGATCTCCCTCTCTCTCTCTCTCACGTCTCTGAAAGTAAATCTGTCGACACTTGGGTAAATGTAAGTATTTATAAAAGAGAAAGTCCTGGTGCTGATACAGACCACCCAGACCACCCAAGACTGTGAATAGATATACAGTAGATAGAACTGCAACCCTGAGCCTCAAATTCATACATCAATCCTGGATCAGGGATATGAAGGGAGAGTTGAATTATTAAAAAAAAAAAAAAAAAAAATCACTCCAGCGAGACAAAGGTATTACAGTAGAAGTCTCCAACATAGGGTTTGTGGCCCTTAGATGGTACGTGGAGGTTCCAAAAGGGGTCATAAATTTTTTGTTTGATTGGACTATTTTGGACACTAAAAGGAGAAAAACTTTAACAAATAGAAGGTTTGTGACGGTCAGGAATGATGTCTGAGTGTCTGAGCCTAAGGGTCCCCGTCAATAGTCAAGTGTAATTTACAATCATCCCTTTATTTTTGACTGATATTTTTACCCAACACGTAAATTGTAAATTGTAATTTTTTAAAATCAAAGCCAGAGGGACAAAACACCTTCCTGGTGATTATTCATTCATCAACGTCTTAATCTGTGACACAAACTGCGAGACAAGTATGTGAAGTGATTTAAAAAAATCTAATGAATATCCTAATATGTAGTAGGTACAGTCACAACAACAACAATGCATCTGGTGTTTTCACCAGTAAACTAATATTTGTTTCAGGGAGAATGAACTGGCAGCGCTGTCTCCAGACTAAACAGACAGTTTGTCCAACACATTAGTGTCCAAACCTGTGATTAGGTTGTTTTTTTGTTTGTTTTTTTGTTTCTCGTCATTTATCCAAATACAAATTGAGTGGATGTCTTCGTGTTCTGGCCACAGGGTCTTTGTGATTGCACATTAGCGTAGTACTGATCCCCTCTACCTGCTCTGCTCTCTCAATATTTGGAAAAATAGTTTACTGGAGTCCTGTCTGTGCATGCCAGCTCAACTAGCACACTCTTCTTTAATATGTGTCTGTGTTTGTCTGTCTGTGTGTCTGTCTGTGTGTGTCTGTGTGTGTGTGCTGCTGATAATGTGTTACCGATGCGTTAGGGATTGTAAATTAATAATTATTTTTCATTACCTTTTATTTTCATCTCTCATAAAACCATTTCTCTTGACTGAGGGATATTGTAGCATTTTCACTAAAGGTGTGCTGCTGATAATGTGTTACCGATGTGTTAGGGATTGTAAATAAATAATTATATTTCATTACCTTTTATTTTCATCTCATATAAAACCATTCCTCTTGACTGAGGGATTATTGTAGCATTTTCACTAAAAGGTTAGAACATTTTACCAGTAGGTGTTGCTAACACCTACACACTGTCCCTATTAAGAGGTCAAAAATATAGTGTCAATCTGCAGGGACTTCTTTTGCTTTTGCAGCTACAAAAAACCTACATGAACAGAAATGACTTCCAGGAACTGGTCTTGAGAACCCAGACAATCCTCAAGGACTCCAGGCTCTGCCAGTCTACACGCCAAGGTGTCCCTGGGCGAGACAATAACTCTGAGGTTCTCCTGGCAGCACATGAATGGGAAGGAAAGACAAACTGGGTGTGAACAGAAGGTAGAGCCATCGCCCTCAGGGTTCAGGCAGTCTATAAAGGTTCTCCAAGCTGAACGTTCAGATCCTTTACCTTCACAGAGAGTGGACCAATCATACTGTCACAGCGCCTCACAGATTGAGGAGATCACAGACCATATAACCAAGTGGACTGGACTTTTTCTTGATCTTCTAAATCTCCACCCTGAAAGTAGAGCAGAGGAGAATCTGTAGAAAAAACTGAAAAATGACACAAAATGTAGCGTCAAGAGTTGGTGGATTTTAGTCATTCATGTTCACCTTCAGTCAGTGAAGCTGCGTTCTTCATCATCATGAATCAGTCGACAGCAAAAGTGAGGCATCTGATTGGTTGAAATGGTGTTTAAAGTTTCAGGCGCTTCAGTGACATGAAAACATCTTCTTGCAGTAAATATGGGATTTTATTTGTACATTTTTCTTCATAAATAAGTTTTATTAATAAATTAAAAAAATGTATCTGAATATCTTTCCCCTGATTAGAATTATTTTATTAAAATAAGTCAAGTTTATTACAACCCAACTTTGAGAAAAAAAGATAAAAATGAAGCCAATCAAACTCAGCAGATTTGAATTGGAGCTGGGCCTTAAGTTAACGGTTCTTCCTCTTATAGTTCAGCAAGTGTTTAGAGATAAAAAATGAATAAACAAATAAAAACATTGCAGTATTTTACAGTGGTATTTTATGTGAAACGCTTACGTTGTAAAAAGTACTTATTGTACAGTATGTGTGTTGTTAGATAAGGAGTATTTTAAACATGATGTACACAGAAGTGAAACCAGAGACAATATTGTGACAGTTGTTTCATATGTTCTACATTGCACCACTGAAAGACTTGAGTGACAGTTTGGACTGGAGCCACTGGGGTTGTTTATATCAGAAAAAAAAAAAATCATTATCCTTCACCAGACAACGACCTGCTCGTAGCTGCAGGATAAGGAGGAGAAAACGGAATATATCTGTGAAGTGTCTGCCTGTAAAAATGTTGTCATCATCCCCATCACTGTCATCCAGAAAAAATAAAAAATATCATTCAAGTCCATCAGTCTTCATTCAATAATTCTTTCCTATATTTAGATCAAACTAAAACTAAAAAATAAGTCGGAAATATTTTCTTCTGGAAAATCTAAATTTCTGCAATGAACAAGTCCTGTACAAACTGTTAATTACAGAAATCAATTTAATTCCAGGTACAATAAAGAAAAGATAACTGTGGTAAATTAAATTTAAAAAAAAAATCTGTGTGTTTCTTTTTTTTACCTGTAGTGATTAAAAGTGATCCATCAGTGTGTGACACGATGACATGAAGGAATGGGAACAGAAACAGCTTTTAGCTGATGACGCTGATGGTGAGAAGTGGTCGTTCACAAATCTGCAGAGAGGGGGCGCCGCTCTGTGAGCAGTCCGACACACTCTGCGTTCTTCCTCTGACATGTCACAGCGCCACACACTGGAGAATCAGTGTGTGTTGTCTGTAAAAGGCTACGTTCAAATCAAGTCGTTTTTTTCGTGAGTTCCTAAGAGTCTCAAAGGTTAGTATCTGGGAGGTCAGACTGCGCCCTAGAGGCCACCGGCAAAATAACATGTGAGGTTGAACTTTTTGGTCCTCTTCACTTGGTCTCAGAGAGCTTTGACAGACTGGCCTGTCCAAACGCTGCTCGGTCCCTCATCTCCAACACACTGTCTCTCACCATCTCCGCAAACATAGAGGGCCAGAGCCTGTGGAGGGCCTCGCCCTTTAGGTTGGTGTCTGATGCCCTTTGGACCAACTCTTGGAGATACTGTTCAATCATAGCGGCCCGTTCTGACGACTCCGCCGTATTGTCCTGTGAACAAAAGAAAAAAAATCCCAGTTTGATTTCTGTTTAAATACAACAACAAGACTTTGACAGGAGCTGTTTTCAAATGGATATATTTGGAGGGAAAAAAGATAACTGTTAGTTATCTGGTTGTCAGAAGTGATTTCAGTTGTGTTTGGTTATGACAGTGCACTTTGGATTGTTTAAAAAAAAAACAGTCTGTGTCAGTGTTGTGGTATTTCAATGTCAGGCAATTTCTGCTTTTTCTGCCAACATTCACACTGTCGTTTCCAGAGAGAAGAGCAGTGGCGCCGCTGGAAGCTGGGTTTTCACTCATCTGATTTGTCACTACAGATTCTCTGTCACGACCAGAATCTGCTCTGTTTTCTTTTGCCAGAAAACACAGCAGTTCTGGTCTCTTTGATCCACGTGCCGGTTTATTATCAGAAACCCAACAGTTTTTCAAGACGAAGGCGGCAGTGGATCACCAGATAAATGATTGGGACCACATGGTGGAAGAGTGGGAAGTGCTCTGCCCTACAGAGAGAAGATCACCAGTTTAGGAGAAACATCTTAAAAACAAAGCCTAGTCATAAACCTCTTCAAATAAAATGACCTGAATGAGTGAGAACCTACACAGACAAGATGTTTGGTGATCTGGACAAAAAACAAACAAACACTGACTTCTACTACAGGTAAAAATTTCATTTTGGTGACGAGGAGGTAACGGACGCTTGATCTGACATTATCTGGTCCAGTTACGGTAAAAATGAAAAAATTAAAGCCACAGAAATGACAGGAGACCAAACATCAGGCCATATGGACCACAGCAGCAGGAAATGACGTCTGGTCACTCTGCTGTGAGCCAAGACGAGAAATCAGAGGCAGCTGAACAAAACTGCAGAAACAGATAAAGGTTTCTGACAATGCTCGTCTGTTCTGTTGACCTTGGATTTATGATGAGCCAGCAGGTGGCAGGGCCCAGAAATATGGCATCTTAATCATGGGGCCATGTGTCGTGTCCAGGCTGTTCAGTGTGTAATTGTTGTGAATCGTGTTCATCCATTCAGCTGTCGATCAACTGGATCTAAAATCTTCTCAAAATTTTCTCCATTTGACAAAGCAACAGCGTCGTCTCACAGGTTTGGCGTTTATGTCAGTGAGTTCAGTGAACGTCAGTCAAACTGAACAGATGTGGAAACAGCCGTCGCTCCGTGTGGTGTGATAAACAGAAGATTGGCATCGTGATTATCATGTGCAGTTGACAAATCTGCAGGAATGATGGGACGCAGTTGTACCAACACGGAGCAGATCGCTCAGGAAAACAAACAAAAAAACACAGAGAACTGAGATCTAATCCAGGGCTGGTGTGGTCTTCATCATCGAGTCTTCTTCTTCAAGTTTGTGTGTAATACCAGCTCCAACTGACACTACGGTTTATTTGGTGGTTATTAGGGTCAGGGAGGAGGCCGGGTGTATTTTTTTTTGTATTTTTCAGACCCTGTGGGATGATCCCTGAGGAGAAAAGTCCACTGACCTCAGGGCTGTCTGTACTGCAGTGTCTGCTGGGGTAGTTAAACAGCGCTCGGCTCAGTCCCTCCCCCAGGAGCTTCCCGTTGTCCCGCAGCTCCTCCGGGCTCAGTCCTGGACGCCGACCTCTCCCCTCCAACAGAAACTTCAACTGACGCTTCCTTCGAAAATAAAAAAAAATAGAGAATGAGTCTCGTACGTCTGTCAGGTAAACAGACAGAAGTTTTCAATTCCTTAAAGATTTAATATCAATGATTTTGTTAAAGATTTTGTCATGACTCAGGTCGAGCAAATTTTATTATAATAATTTTGTTAAAGATTTTGTCATGACTCAGCAGGTCGAGCAAATTTTATTATAATAGGAGAGGAATTAAGAGGAACTACATTTCATTCTGTCAGTGTTAAACCTCTGCTGCACCAACATGTTCCACGGAGCAGTGCCAGGATCCTGAGGAAACTGCAGCTCCATAATATAGTCAGAAGATTTCACACATATATATTTTTTTTAGGAATACAGTAAGAGTTTGTTATTTTTGATCAATAATTCTCTACAAAGCTTTAATAGGCAGATGGAAGAGAATCTGAAAAATTCAAGGTCAGTACTGCAGAGAAGGGACATGAAGGTCTGCGACAAATGGAAGAGAATCTGAAAAATTCAAGGTCTTCAGTGGAGAGAAAGGAACATGAAGGTCTGCGACAATAAAGAACAAATGTTTGAGGTTAATACTGAAAGGATTGACACAGGAGTCATGGGTGCAGTGTCACAGAAGAACAGTAGCAAGATTGAAAGTAAAAAGTTCCATTAGAGAACGGTGAAAGATGCTGTGACACAGAAGACAGAGTTGGAGGTGGCAGAGATTTAGAATCCAAATATGAGCAGTCAGGATGGAGAGATTAGAACTGGACAGGTCAGCGGATCAGCCGAGGTTGAACAGTGTGAGAAAAAGGGTCGAGGGATGTGCTGATACTTTAGACAACATGGAGCTGGTGGGAAAAATAAAATGACAAATAAAAAAAAAAAAAGACAAATTAGTTTAATGGTCTTCCAGAGGAGGAGGTGAGGAAAAGGGTGAGATGAAATACTGTAATGCTCCAGTGTGGTGATGTCAAAGGTGGTGTTAAATATCAATGTTGCTAACTGATAATTTGGGAACTCCTCAAATGTTGTCTCAGATTTACTAGAACTCGTCTGGGATTCACTGAGCAACGCAACGTCCTGCGGCAAAACAAATATTTCTGCCAAAACTCAAACCAAAATCATAAAACATGCTTCTCAGACTGAATCAAATTAAACGGTGTTCAGTGTGAGAAATGACCTCCAGGCTGGTGAACTGGCACACGAATCACCGTGGGCAGATTTCAGCGCCGATAAAGAAATGAATATTAGACTTATCTACTCAGAGCAGAGCGAGCACCAATCAGTGAGCGGCAGCTCGAAGCCCCAGTCAAACGTTAGTGCAGAGAGTTCACTGGGTTTAAGTGGAAGGAGAGGAGAATGTTGGAAGTCTTTCAGTGTATTTTAATGCTACTACTGACGCTCACAGCACCCCCTACAGTTCACATGTCAAACACTGCTTCACCTCAATTCACGTGAAGCAGTGAAAGATCTGCAGCTTCACAGTTTTGCCCTTTACTCCTCACCGTACAAACATTCTAGTGCGTGACAAGTTCAGCAGCAGTTTTGTTTTGTTTTTTCAAAAGGATGTTTTTCATTGACCGACAGTGACAGAACTCAAGAGCCTTTGGCTGAGAAGAGAGAGAGAGGAATGTTTGTGTGATAGTGCCAAATATCCACCCTCACCCTGAGACACACTGTCTAATTCCCCTGGCTGCCTGGTGCCAGGCGCTGTATCTCAGCGATACGAGACACACACACACACACACACACATGCAAATGTATATGCGCAAACACTACACAAAGGCTTGCACGTGCATGCACAGCAGCTTACACACTAACAAGCTGT
>NC_024311.1:17133575-17138081 GCF_000523025.1 Cynoglossus semilaevis | reverse complement strand
CCACAACACAGCGCCCCCCCCCGCCATTAATCTGCGGTTGGTGTTGGTGTTGGTGTTGTGTTGTGTTGGTGTTGTGTTGGTGTTGGTATTGGTGTTGGTGTTGTGTTGTGTTGGTGTTGGTGTTGGTGTTGGTATTGGTGTTGTGTTGTGTTCTCACCTGGACTCCTCCAGCAGCAGCAGGAGTCGACAGCGGGGGGTTTCGGTGGCAGCTATGTGGCCCAGCGTTCCAAACACACGTTCTGCAGCGATCACGTCGTTCATGGTCACCTGAGGGTTGACGCACACATGTCAATAAACGTGTCAAAAGTCTGTATTAAATCTTCAGTATAAGTCGGTCTCACCTCCTGGCCGTTGATCTTCTGCAGGTTGAAGTGATGGAGGCGGTAAACGGCAAAGGAACGCCACAGAGACAGACTGACCACTGGGTTTCCCTCCGGCTGGACGGTCAGCTGCTCCAAACGTCTCACCTGAGCCAGCGCTGCTAACTGTGGGAGGCGGCTGATGTTTGTTTCCAAGAAGATCAGGTGCTGCGGAGCAATAAAGTCA
Organism: Cynoglossus semilaevis; assembly: GCF_000523025.1. Classification (NCBI taxonomy): domain Eukaryota; kingdom Metazoa; phylum Chordata; class Actinopteri; order Pleuronectiformes; family Cynoglossidae; genus Cynoglossus; species Cynoglossus semilaevis. The sequence continues at coordinate 17,137,535 of NC_024311.1, read as the reverse complement.
TCAATGTCTCAGGAGGCAGAAAATGTTCCTACCTTGAATATGATGCACATTATTAGAGTTAGTCACTTGTTAAATAGAGTACAGAAATGAATGACTCAACTATTCAATCTAATCTAATCTAACCGAATTATATATATATTATATCATTAGTTACCTTTTAATTGAGTATTAGAAAACTTTAGACGTCCCAGAAAGACTCAGTAGTTTGTTTTCATAAATGCTATCAATCAGAGAAAACCTTCCATCACAATCAAAACGTTCATGTATCTGTTCTGCTTCACTGAACTGAAGCCCTGCAGCGACTGCACCTGTGAATTATTGAACTGAATGATATATTCAACCCTCTCACTGTTTACTTTAACATTTTCACAACTCATTAGTGATGGATTGCATTAGAGTTAGTGATTTGAGCATTAACTCTATTTTTGTTACACACAGAAAAGACACAATTAGAGAAAATAAAAAACCCATGATTACCAATAGATTTGGAAATTTGACCCTTATTCGTGGCAGTGTTGGAACAATAGCATCAAAATTGACGTAGCGAAAGGTTATGACGGTGACAGCACCAGCAGTCTGGACTCCCCATCCCCTCTCCAGAGCCTCCAGGGCCCCCAGTCCGAACAGTCGCAGGGTGTCTCCATCCAGCTCCGCCAGGTGGCTGTCGGACATGGACAGGCTCTGAACGCTACTGTCCACCAGCCTATAGAGAGAAATGAACACAACAACACTTTTTTTCTGATGTATCAGTCCACATTACATTATGATAAAAATGATCAAACATATATGACCTGTTGGTGAAATAGTCAGCTGACACTTCTCAGCCAATCTCAGCCACTCTTGCAACTGTCTGTTAATGGACACGTCATGTCCCGACAAGTTTCATAATTGGAATTTTTATTTTACTCTTGGTTACAGCAGACTGTAAATAATGGATGGATGGATGGATGGATGGATGGGTGGATGGGTGGATGGATGGATTAAGAAACACAAACAAATGGAAAATAACAGAATTCCATGGAAAAAATGAACAGAAATACTAAACAGTCTGTCCTATATAACCTATTGATTCCAGAATTGAAGCCCCAACCCTCTGGGGGTAAAGCAACTGCAGTACCAACGGAGCCACAGCCTGTTCAGACATGTAACCACTGCGTTCCTAAGATACATTTTAATTTGCATTTGAATAAAAGCAGCAGTGGCTGTGAGAAGGTTGGTAATGTAAAGAAAATCCTTAACTTCTGTCAAATCCAGGACCATGCTAATGTCAGCTAACGCTAACTGAAAACAAGGACGTCACATACAGTATAGTCCAGCCCCTGTGTGTACTGATGTCAAATCACTGTTGTTGTAAACAGATAAGGTTAGGAAAGCTGGCCTGGCCTTCACCAAAGAATGTCTATAATTTATGTCATGATTTTTAACTCCTTTAAAAAAGCCATGTTTTCAGTAGGAGCGAGCTTCCATTTCCCAGGCTGGCTTCCCAAAGAAAAGAGGCACCAGACTCTGAATCCCAATTAAATCATCAGGACATGCTCCGCCTCTAAGATTTGGAATTGTCAAAGCCAATAAATCAAAGTGAGTGAGGAGGCGTGCGGGAAACGGAGTGTAACACATAGAAATGTCACATGAAGAACAGGGAGTGACTCCTGTTGGCCTGGACCCACGCCACCAGCACACTCTGTGCGCCGTGTCGCACATTGTTTTCCCTGTAATCACAGCTGAACGGCTGCCAGGTCAGTCGGAATCCTCCTCCGACATGAACCTAGCAACAGAAGCTGCGAGAAGACAGGAGCAAGGTCGGGAAAACCGAGGAGAGAACCCGTCATAAATTCACTGATCCCAGCTAACACGTCTCCGACCGCCTTAGTGCGTTACTCTTTAAGCTGCATCGACAACAGCATTCAATCATGTCACAGTCAAAAAGATGAGAAGTGGATCATGGACCATATGACTGACAACTTCAGACCAATGAACCATATACGGCCTGTGAGCCATAAGTTTGGATGAACCTATTTTAGTGATGTTGCTTGAAAAAAAAAGCACAAACAAGGGATTAATAATAACAACAATAATAATAATAATAATTATTATTATTATTATTATTATTATTATTATTATTATAACCTACCTAAGACGAGGGCAATTGGGCTTTTGAGGTTTGGAGTTTGATTCTGCCTGAAGTTTTTTTTTTTTTTTATCTTCGATGTACTTTATAAATTAAATATTTTGGTTGAAAATACTGTGTTGTAGCATTTGTCTAAAAACGCCTGAGCAGCAGACCAATGGTTAGTTTGCAGCTCAGAGAAAAGCACTGATGTTTGACTTCCTGTCGCTGAGCCGATCCAGATGTGCGGATGAGTCAGGTTCACCCCCTTAAACTACCGGACGAGAAGCAGGAATCCGTAGAGATTCTGAGGTAGAAGGATTATGGATGAGCTGTAACAAATGACGCTTCGTCCTTTCATTGTGCAAGAGATGTTTGATATTACACAACAGAGGACCAGAGGTGTTGACATAGAAGCTCGAGACCAGAGGAAAACATCTATTATCTCCATATCTACATCTGTGGTAAAGACAGATCAAACCACAGACACCAGGAGAACCTTAGCTGCTGCTGCTGTTCCAGGCTCAGGCCTGGACCGTCTTTATTTCTCCAGGTGAAGTTATTGTCATTGGTAAAATAATCTGGCAGGATAATTTCCTAATCCTACTGCAGGCAGGGTGAGCTGCCTCTGAAATCATGACGGTCCTTCAGAGACAGGCTTCACTTTCATCTCAGCCCCGCCCCTGCATGTGTCATCCTGAGCTGAGTGTCGTTCCCTGAAAGGACTGTAAATCAGAGCTCAGCTCTCAGACCAGACACACAGAGCAGCCAGTTGATTTAGCACCAGCTCATAGACCTGTCTATTGTAGACCCAACACAAAGGTGACAATTCTCTGTCGCTGCAGGGATCCAGTCTCTTCAGGATCATCTCTCAAAGTGTACGACAAACACTAGGTTCTATTTTTCCTCGCACATGAGACATATTTTCGTATGGTTAAAAAGCTGTTTCCCTGTATTTAGGAAGAAAATTCACATAATCATTCCCTACAGTTTTTTTGGTGTTGGTGTTGTACATAATCATTCCCTACAGTTTTTTTGGCGTTTTCAGCCTCAGAGTGAGGCTGTTATTTTTTATTTTTTTTTAGAACTTGTCTATAAGAGGCGACTACACTGGCTAAACTCTCCAAAAACCACGAGGTCAAAACCTTAAAGCGATTTGCTAACCTTTATCCCCATGTGTAAAGATGAGGAGCTGTGATCAGACAGACGGGTCAAAAGATGAAACAGAATCCACAACACTGTGTTAGATACGCTCAAGATGTCAACGTGATGAAGAGCCAGTAGCATAAATCACTTGTCAGTGAAAGCATCACAGCACTTTTTTACTACAGGTGAAAGGTCAAGTACAAGTCTGCGACCTTCACGAAAGATGAGCGAAGGCAAATTACTGCTGGTACAAAAACATAGAGTTGGAGTCAAGGGAAGAGATTAGATTTTTGTAATAAACATGTTTAGCATTGATGCTAAATTGACCTTTAATTGACCCTCATTGATCACAGCGAATACTAATGTTGCTGATGGCAAAGAGTCAGTGAAAGCATCACAGCACTTTTTTACTACAGGTGAAAGGTCAAGTACAAGTCTGCGACCTTCACCAAAGACGAGTGAAGGCAAATTACTGCCGGTACAAAAACAGAGTTAGAGTAAAGAGATTAGATTTTTGTAATAAACATGTTTAGCATTGATGCTAAATTGACCTTTAATTGACTCTGCTCACACTCTTGTGGCAAAGAATATGAAAAAATATTGTCATTTCATAAAGTAGCCGCAAAATACCCATAGTATACATTTAAGTTTTATCTCAAAACCTGGGCTTCATTATGGATCAGATCACGATCAGTCTGTAACATCAT
>NC_024311.1:17125923-17132349 GCF_000523025.1 Cynoglossus semilaevis | reverse complement strand
CCCCCTCCCCTCCACAATAAACCCAGGGAGGGGCCCTCATTAACCATACACAAAAAATCAGCTTTTAGACGGTTTAAAAAAATGTGGAATTTTGTTTAAAAAAATCAGATAATAATGCCAGAATAATAGAATAATAACTCTATAATAATAATAATAATAATATAATCATTTTTGAATTCTTGTTTGGTCACAAACTGTCAATTCTTTTTCCTCTGCTGTCTTTTAGTTGTTGTTTTTTTATTCCACGACAAGCTCTAGTTTCATAATGCTCAGTTATGGAATGTGCCACTCCCCACCGTCGGGTCGGCTCGCTATTAATTCACCGTCAGTTTTCAAAATGGTATTTTCTCCACACCAGGGATCGGCAGGAGTTAAGTTACAGAGACACAATGCAATCTGAGGTGACCTACTCTCAGCAGAAGATGCCGCTGCCGCTGCCGTGCCGACGCAGCAGGAAATTGTCCATATTTACTTTCACACGTGCACGCCCACGTGCACACACTCACACCTGCACACAACGCTGCATGAGAGAAGTTTGTGTACGATGGGACATCTGTCCTGTCAGTTATCGGACTCGGTTGAAGAACGGAGGCATGAACTGACCTTAGGGCTGTTTCAGTTCTGGTTGGATGTAGAATGCTGGGCAAAATAATTTAATGTACAAGAAGAAACTTAAACTTTCAAAGATAATTTGGCACATTTGACCATAACCAGAGACCACATCATTAATCAGTGTTTGATGGACCGGATAGAAAAAGCCCAGCGGGCCATATCTGGCCCACGGGCCATAGTTTGGCCATCAGAAGAGAACAGGTTTACTGCTCTTCTATACCAACAGTTTAACATTAGGATTTCAAAGTGAGTGAACTGCACCCTGGGATACTTTGGCGTCTCTACTGTATATGTGGCTCCAGGATTGGTTGAAATGAATCAAGCTTTGAAAATATCTAAAAAAAATATATCTTGGAGCGTTCATTCTGTTTGTTTATTAGGCAACAAGTTTAACAGCAGCAATAACAGATGAGACTGTGGATGTTGGTGAGTTTCCAAAATAGTTAAAACACCTGAACCTGAACACCGTGATTACAATAGAAAGCATTTCACGTGTCTATTCATCTGTCAATCATGGACCACAGAGGTTAGAGGACTCTCATCGACCCGCGGTCTGATCAGTGACTGATGCATGTCTGAAGTGTTGATCCAACAACAACAACTGTGTAATACCTTATGAATGGTCTGTTTGTGACTCTCCCTCTTCTTCTCCTCCTCTTTCCGCGCCTGCACACCAGCCATGCGCCGATCCTCGTCCTGAAAGAGAAAGCTGCAATCAGAGCGGCGCTCCATTTCACGAGTTCATGAGAAAGAGAGGTGACCAACAAAAGAGGCGGTCAGGAGAGCGGACCACCGAGGAGGCTGGGAGAGTCTGCTGCATCACAGGATTATCTGTGTGATTCCCAGTCTCCAATCAACCAGCCCAGCTGTTGAGGGAAGCTGAAACTCCCAGAATGCAATGCTGCCAACAGAATCTGATTGTGCCAGCTGAGAGCGAGAGAGGAGAGGAGAACGAGGGGGGGGGGTTCAGCTGTGTGTGGGTAAGCAGAGACGATGCCTCAGTCTGATCAATACAGGGAAAAAGCTAACCTCTGAGGGGTGAGGGCACTGACGTCAGCCAGCAGGGAGGAAAGAGGTGCATGCTGGGAAAATGACTAACCAGTATCTGCTCTTTGGTTACATTTAAAAAAATATATAAATATTTTTCACCAAAAATAAAAAATGTTTGTAATAAAACAAAAAAAAAATATATGAACAACACAAAGGAAGGAAGGAAGGAAGGAAAAAAGAAAGAAGGAAGGTAGGAAAGAAGAAAGGAGGAAAGGGAGGAAGGAACGAAGGAAGGAAGGAAGGAAGGGAGGAAGGAAAAAAGAAGGAAGGAAGGAAGGGAGGGAGGAAAAAAGAAGGAAGGAAGGAAGGAAGGAAGGAAGGGAGGGAGGGAAGGAAGGAAGGAAGGAAGGAAGGAAAGAAGGAAGGAAGGGAGGGATACCCCTTCAGCAAATGTACCAATGTGTCTCATACGTTTTATTTACTTTCTGTTTAATTTCATTCCAACTAAATCAATTTTCTTCTTCCAACAGCCAATCAACAGCCAATCAACAGGCCTCTGTGAACAAACGTTGTTTTTCTCCACAATTATTTCAGGGTTGAGGAGAAAACTGATTTTCAGTGATAACTGTGATGTTTCACCCTGAAGCACTAACATGACACAAACTGACAGGAAGAGGTCAAATCAGTACGCACCTCCAACAAGTAAAACTTTTTCAGAACTACAGTACAAAGTACACACACTCTCCTGACTTGACAGCTACAAAGAAGCAGTCGTTTCCTGGGGAGTTGAAGGAACCTCTGGGTCATGAAACGCTACTGAACCTTAACATTTCAAGTAAAAACATGAAAAACTGTAGAAAATGCAGTTACGACTTTTACCACATCAGCAGCTCAGCACCGTGTGCTTAGGGCAAGGTGTGTGGTGCTGTCAGATTCCTGCAAAGTATTCAGAGTACAAGCTCAGACCTGGGTCCAACCTCTGAAAACATGTGGATGCTTCGGTGCAGCACTTGTTTGGTGCCGTCTATAAATAGAACGACTTCGTGTTTATGCTCGACAAAACCCTAAATTGTTGTTTTGATGGAGGTGACGTGCACCACCACGAGCGCTCCAGATGTTTAGCTCATTGTCACTGCTTAATCATCTGTGCATTTTTGCCTCAAAAGGAATGTTGAAGCTGTGTGAGAGAACAAAGACCCAGGACTAAAGTATCATGGGGGGGGGCAGGAAGCTGAATAGGAGGTGAGAGCCTTGGATGACAGCGTCTTCACAGGTTCTGTGTGCAGTTAATGTTATCTGTAAAGTGAGCATCAAAGCTCAACATAAAGACATACTTTAGCTACACGTGTCTGTCGACTGTATATAAGGAGTGGATGTGGCCGTAAAGTCAGACCTGCTACTGTAATACCTTGAGATACGAGCGTCCCGATATACGAGTATTCCAGGATATGAGCAAGCATAAAAATTTTGCTTCGAGATACGAGCACGCTTACAGACGGCGATGCTAGTTGGCCGAGCACTCGGAGCAGCCCACGCCACCTAACTCATTCACTTCATGGTTTCGTTGTCCTGATTTGAGAGTGAAAGTGAGGGTAGTCAGGAGAAACACATGCCACATGTTTGTCTCTATAGCAATTAAAAACATGTTCTTTTCATTGTTATTAGCACTAATAAGGCAGTTTTTTTTAGAGGGCCGGAACGGATACATTTTTTTCCTGTTATTTCTTATGGGATTTCATTTTTTTCCTGTTATTTCTTATGGAATTTGAGATACGAACACCACGAGTTACGAGCTCGGTCCTGGAACGGATTATGCTCGTATCTCGAGGTTCCACTGTACTGTTATTTTATTCCTAAAGAACAAAGTGTGAGATGTGATGTGACATGTGACAAAAGTAAATTAGAGACAACAGCCGTCCATGTCTCACATCATAAAAGAATCAATATTAAAAAAAACTAAAACAGATCTTCAACAGTAAAACAATAATTAAGAAAATCACTCACAAACAGCCACACTTTTTTTAGAAATACACACAAAGAAAACTCATCCTTACTGTGATGCGCTTCATGTCCAGCTGTCTCAGATGAAGCACACAGCGCAGGACGGCCTGCTTGTACCATGTCTCCAGGGCTACAGGATTCCCATCCAGGGTGAGCTGGGAAAGGGATGGAGACTGTCCGAGGCCGACCAGCTGATCAAGACTGCAAAGAAATTGGAAAGAAAAAAAAATTAATTAAATTGCATTTGTGTTATATTTTATTTCCTTATTTTTAAACTTTCATTTGCAGCCTGTCTTTCCTCAGAGGTGGAAAAAAAAAGATCTGATCTGTGTAAATATCCGCCTTTGGCATGAACTGACATGGAAAAGCACAGTCATGGTGATATTTCCATCGCTAATAAGTGATGAAAGGCTTGATTATCATTTTTACTAGTCCATTAGCCTCTCTGTGTCTGATTGTAGCCGGAGGTTTGTTTGGACACACAGGAGAGCTGCTAATAGGCTAAAATGAACATGTAGAGCAAAGACGGCGACCGGGGGAAGTATTAAAGTACTAATGACTTTAAAAATAAACCAAACAGCAACAGGCAGTGATGTGAGACTGTACGTATTACAGTTTGCTTCAAGTATCAACCCTGTCCTGTCATTTTGTGACAATCGTCAAGTGTTTAAAAACCCAGCCATCAGCTGGTGTAGCAAATGTTAGTTGTTTTCCTCCACAGTCAGCACTGATGCTCTGTTTGTTTCCATCTATTAAATTATTTAAATGTTAAAAAACATTATTTTATTTATTTATGTCACATTAATTTTAATATTTTCCTGCATTCTCTACTGACCTGGTCGACTGCACCCAGTCTGTGAGGTCTGTCCCTCTACCTAGCAACAGAGCTCAACCGTAGTCCTATCAGAGATATTTAGTTTAAACTAGGTTTTTTATGCCACCGAGGTCATATCATATTGAACTGTCATATTGTTTAAAAAAAAGGGGCAGATTGACATAAAGTTAAATGATACAGATAATGATGAACCAATACTCAAATATAAAGGCTGTGCTGCTTTGGTTAGACTGAGCTGCAAAACTGAGAGAATTTGTGGAAGTTTTTTTTACAAATCCTGCCTGTGTCTGCATACGTAAACACAAACCGGCCAAAACACCCCGTGGATTCTGTCCTCCTCAATCTGTCATTCATTCTCTCTCAGCTCTCTTCTCTGTTGTCTGCATCTCCTAGGTAACAAAACAGCCCACTGTACAGCGACCCTGTGTGTGTGTGGCCTGGCCTGTTTCTGCTTCACAGATTGGCAGCCAGACACAGCCAGGAGCCAGGAGACAGGAGACAGGGGACGGGGGACGAGGGACAGGGGAGGTATGGCGTGGCACTGGCCCGCCACCATCCCTGTCCCTGCACTCTGGGCAGGATGGAGTTAAGCGCCGCACGCTCTTACCTGGTGATGTTGTTGCAGCTGAGAATGAGTCGCTGCAAGCAGGGCAGGCGGTCCACCTCAGCCTGGTCAAAGAAAGAGAAAGAGGAAGAGATGAGAGGAAGAAGCGAAGCGACGTGAGGAGGAGGAGAAGGTTGATGTGAGGAGGACACTGCATCGTCACTGCCGCCCCGGCTCTGTATCCTTCTCCATTCCCACAGTCACCTTGCAGCTCCCAGCCTCAACACACAGCATCCCCTTCCACCCTGCGCACGCACACACACACACACTCAGACAGGCACACACAGCATGCTGCCTTCTCTGCACATGGAGAGGAGGGGCAGCAGCAGAGTGGCTGTGTGTTGGAGAGAGGACGGGGGGATGGGAGGGAGAGGAGAGTGTGTGCTGCGCTATTGCAGGGATCTACTGCTGCAGGAAGCTGAGTCAAAAATCTTACACCACACACACTCATCCAGATGAACCAGCAGCCGATGACAAGCTGCTGCAACACGTCAGGCCGGGGCAAACGCTAAGATTAAATTATTGATTTACTGAAAATAAGATTTAATGAAGGGAACTGTCCAGCTGCTGAGCCCAAGAGCACGTGGACAAAGACATCGTCTCAGGCTTCATTTCCAGCAGTTGACAGCAGGAGCAGCGTGTTTACGTGTCAACAACTGGTGCTACATATGATGGAAGAAAGAAAGAAAGACACGCCCAGCAGCAGCAGCAGCAGCAGCAGCAGCAGCAGCAGCAGCAGCAGCAGCACTGGTCTGAATCAGCTGTTTCAGCATCCGCCCCATGCTGCAGCCACTGCCCCACCCCTACCTTAACCACCACCGCTACTGCTTCAACACTGTGGGGTGTTGGACTGTCAGGATGGCTCTACTTTGCTGCTGCAGCATGTAAATATCCTCCAGTCTGAGATTTCCTCTAGTTTATTTTATCTTATGTAAAATAAAAATAAAATTTTTATTTTGCACCAAAAAAAACTGTCATCAAAAAATAATAATAATTAAAAAAAGCAAGTGCAATATAAAAAACTAGGACTGTGAAATGGGGCTTTTGATGAAATCAAAACTTTTTTTCCTGCAGTGTGTGCAAATTACAATAAGTGAAGGAAATGTAGAATTATTGTATTTATAGTGTGAGACATTTGGCCCAAGCGTGAAGTGCTTTAATGTGATAACTTTTAAACATAATTATCACAGTCATGTGATCTGTTGAGATTGTTATTATGTGTTTTTTTAAGGTGAATTTGTGGAAACATTTGAAAAATTTGAAAAATGTAAAAATGTGATGACTGCCTGCAGTACCTCTGCAGAATCTCTAGGGGCCATGTACCTGTAAGTCTGCAGCAAAGGTGTGGGTGAAGACACAATTGTCTCATCCAACTGCTGAACAT
>NC_024311.1:17080232-17121338 GCF_000523025.1 Cynoglossus semilaevis | reverse complement strand
TACACCTCACCCCCCCACCCATCACTTCCACAACCATCAGGTCTTTCACCTACACCTTCAGCACCACCTCAACCAGCTGCCTCCTAAAACCTTGTGAGAGATACTGAAACCATCATCGTTGCAACACAGGGACTTCCCCGGTGCTCTCTCTCTCTCTCTCTCTCTCACTCTCACACACACACACACACACACACACCTGCTACATGAGCATCGAAACACTTACTGACAGAGTCTGTTTATAGACATGGCAGAAAATACATCATAGTTATTCATGTGGAGATCTTCAGCAAGTCTGCAGTTCAGAGAAACAAAGGAAATACACAGATTTAAAAAAAAAAAGCATTAGTTTTTCTTTTAAATGAAGGGTTTTCTTCCCTTTAGCAAATATCATTTAACGTAATTTTGGATCAACTACATCATTTATTAGTCATTCAAGATCAAATATTGCAGTTATTTGGCTAACATATAGCCAACATTTAGTCAGTACTGTTAGCTACCTTTATTTTTTTGATTCAGTTTTAACTTGGTGCCACCGTTTGGCTATTTGTGCTGTATTTACCTGCGATAATCTTCAGACATACTGTATGTTAGCAAACGTTTAGCTACATATGTTCTTATCTTAGCTATATCCTAGCTAGTTCAACAAGCATCTGTTCTGGTCTAAATAAAATAATAGTTGAAATGCAGTGGCGTTGACTTAGCCCTAATTATAGTCCAGAGTGTCAGAGGAGGAGCAGCTGCTGCTCAGATACTTTAACACTATCCAAACCAGTGGTCCCTAAAACCAGGACACTCCTGGTTTTCTGGAAAGGTCCATTTGTACACTTTACTGTAATGTTGGATAGTAGAACATTCTGGAGTGTGTTACTGTAGTTGTAGCTGTGAGTGTGTCCAGAGAAGGTCGTAGCAACGGGTGTTCAGTTTCAATCCCAAAAATACATCGCAGGCAGTTTGTGGGGTATTAAGAGTGATAGAGAGAAGGCCGGTGGGTGGGGGCTATAGATAGATACACTTTTTATACACACACAAACACACACACACATATCTGAGCCCCTCCCGGGAGTGAGGCATACTGAGAGCTGTTTGAGGAAAGGACAGGTGTTGAGGCCAAAAATCAGGGTGACTTCCATGTTTGTTAACTCTGGATTCCAGTCACCGTTCTGGAAGAGTGGTCAAAAATATTTATGCACACAGTTTAGAGCTGAAGTGTTACTGTGGGGGTGGTGTTCTTTGGTTCTGCTGCCTCTCCTCTTCTACAGCAGCAAAATCTCTCCAGTATTTATCTTTGAAACAAATGTATTTTACTCTTGTCTCTGTGGTTATTCTGGCATCAACAGACCAACAAATTTCTTTTGGAAATTAGATATTTTTTTTACATCAGTCAATATTGTTGTATTCATCAGAATAACTACACCAAACAAATGCAGCCTGTTATAAGGACTAAAGGCTAGTACTTTTCAGAGGGTCCTCGCTTTACGACATCCCTGACCTACAAAGTTTCGTGCTTATGTCCCCATGTCCCATAATGCTATTTCCAAAGTCTTGTTCCATTATTCTGAGATACAGCGTTAAAACAGATTTCGCACAGGAACTAGTTGGCAAACGGAGCTGCGATATCAGGCTGTGATATGCGCGGAAGACAGCTTTGTTTACGTTCACCCGTTGTAGCCCATACCATGGGTTGTGCTACATTCACTTTCTTTCATTTCTGTTGTTATTGGGAACTTTTTGTCCTTCATTACGGCTCCAAAGTGTAAGTCAGACTCTTCTGATGTTTCCATGTCCTACATTATGACGTTACCACTGTGTTAGCATAGGTGAACGACAGATGCACTTATGTGCAGTATGCAAGTTCCGACTTACGGAGAAGATCGAGTTACGTCACGCTATGTGAATGAACTCGGTGAATGGCAGTAGGCTACAGGTTGCAGCCAACAACAGCTCTTCTAATTTTGTTTCAGCTCCCCCTGCACATCCTGCACATATCAACCCTACATCATCTAAACACCAGTCTTCATTGTTTTCACTAAAAATAAATATTGACGCTTTTGTACTGTAGATAAAGGCCACCCATACTGTATGTAAGGGGCATGAATATGAAAAAGTGACTACACAGTTAACTAACAAGTAACTGTGGTAGGATTTCAGGGTGTGTTCTCTTCCTTTTAGACTTTCATCCATCTGTAAAACTCCCTAGCTAGCTCTTTGGCTGCTTTTTGCATTTGGGCTAATATTTAGCTCCATTTGCTACATTGTAGGTATTTTGGCCTTACTTTGAGGTTGTGTTGTTGGCTAATTTGGCTGCTTGATTATTTTACAGTATTTTATTGATAATTTTCATTCATTCATTTTGATTGGTTTGGCTTTGGCGTTTGTTGTTTGTTTATTGGCAGAATTGTTGCCTCGTATGCTAAACTCGTAGAGCTAAGATGTTCATTTGTCTATATTATTTATTTATAATTTTTGGCCACCTCTTAATTCAAAGCTTTCTCTGGTCTATTTTTTCTATTTTGACTTTAGTTTAATTATATGCAATGTTTCTTATTCTTGGGCAGATTTGAATGATCCTATTTTAATAGGATATTTATTATTTATTTAAGTTACACATTTTGGATTATCTTATCTTGGCAAATTCTGAACATTTTTATTTAAGTTACATTTTATTTAATTGTAATTTATTACGTATGACATTTATGGCACATTTTAAGACTTAAGTCTTAGATGCTGTCAATCATATCAGTAATGATTTCCGAACCAAAATTTATTTGCAATAGCAATTCAACAAAGGCATTTGTTCTGCACCAAATACACTTGTTAAAATGCAGTGCACTTGGTTATGATCTCAAGTGTCACTGGAAGAACAGCAGTTGGTCCTCGGGTATTTTTACATCATCAAATCATGAAGGCCATCTTGGAAAAGTTTGGGCGGCCCCTGAGTTAACCCTACAGCTAACATCATGACAGAAATATATTGGAATCTAAAATCATATAAATGCAAAAATAACAGTTTCAGGTCACGGGCTCATTTTAAACCTGTTTCCTTCTGGTTGTCATATAAAGTTAAAGAGCAGGAGGAGAGGAATGGTGGAGGACAGCGTGCCAGCAGACAGACAGCTGAAGCCTCTGCTCCCCTCCTCCACCTCCTGCTCCAGCCTTCACAGGGAAACTGATACCCTGGCCTTCCACCACACCACCGCCAGCAGCAGCAGCAGCAGCAGCAGCAGCAGCAGCACTGGTCTGAATCAGCTGTTTCAGCATCCGCCCCATGCTGCAGCCACTGCCCCACCCCTACCTTAACCACCACCGCTACTGCTTCAACACTATGGGGTGTTGGACTGTCAGGATGGCTCTACTTTGCTGCTGCAGCATGTAAATATCCTCCAGTCTGAGATTTCCTCTAGTTTATTTTATCTTATGTAAAATAAAAATAAAATTTTTATTTTGCACCAAAAAAAACTGTCATCAAAAAATAATAATAATTAAAAAAAGCAAGTGCAATATAAAAAACTAGGACTGTGAAATGGGGCTTTTGATGAAATCAAAACTTTTTTTCCTGCAGTGTGTGCAAATTACAATAAGTGAAGGAAATGTGGAATTATTGTATTTACAGTGTGAGACATTTGGCCCAAGCGTGAAGTGCTTTAATGTGATAACTTTTAAACATAATTATCACAGTCATGTGATCTGTTGAGATTGTTATTATGTGTTTTTTTAAGGTGAATTTGTGGAAACATTTGAAAAATTTGAAAAATGTAAAAATGTGATGACTGCCTGCAGTACCTCTGCAGAATCTCTAGGGGCCATGTACCTGTAAGTCTGCAGCAAAGGTGTGGGTGAAGACACAATTGTCTCATCCAACTGCTGAACATGGACCACGGCCTCTTCCACAGAATAGACTCCTTTGTTATCATTGTTAAAGATCAGTGAATTTAAATTTGATGTTTTCGTAGCTTGGATCAAATCAGAGACAAAAAAAAACCATAGAATTGAACAGATATCACACCCCGATAAGAGAGAGTTCAGTGGTGGATATTACTGAGCAGTTTTTCAGTTTCTATCTCTACACAGTGTGTGTGTGTGTGTGTGTGTGGAGACTGGTGAAGAGAGAGTTGTCACCACTGTCTGCAGCTAAAAATAGCTGCTCTGTCTGAGACAGAGGATGATGTCACTGTGGAGCAGATGTGCTGCACAGCCATGTCCAGTCAACATAGATTAATAATTTAGAAATCCATAGACAAATGAACATGAAACATTGACAGAGTCAGAGCTACAGCAGCGGACTGGGTCTGAGTGTAGTTTGGATTCTGATGTGTGATAGATGGGGGAGTGGGAGGGGGAGGCACTGAATTAAAATGTCTACCAGCCTACGCCTGTGCTCCACCCTTCTCCTCCTGACAGTTTGCGTGTCAATTTCTCACACTCATTGTGAGTAAAAACAAGAAATCTCTCATCACTAGTGTTTTCTCTGCGCGCAACAACAGCAAGGAGAAGAGAGAAGAGAGAAGCTGCCGGAAAACACACGCAAACACACACAGTCCAGGCATGTTAAGTGAGAGTTCCCTGGCTTTTCTGTGAACACAACAGGCTTGAGCTGAATTATAATATTATAATAATAATAATTATTATTATTACTATATTATTGGTTATATTGGTTTAAAATGACAACTATCCCTTTGATTAAAAAAAATTCAGGCACGGACATTTTAACTGTTTAAGTTAGTGTTGTTCAACCTTGGGGTCATGACCCCATGTGGGCACCCCTGACAGTCACAGATAAGTCACTGCTGAGTTTTTAAATTAATGTTGATTAGCTACTACACCCAAAAACAAAGGCTGTTTTTTAAGGCAAGGACAAAATTTTGCTTGGGTTTCAACTTCTGGTCAACTTTCTGTTTTATTAGAAAGAACACGCTGTACTCCAGCTCGGCGGTTATTTACTCAGCAAAGCGCACTAATAAAAGAAAAGAGAATCTGCTGAGGAAGAACTATCTGACCAGTGTAATGCATAAAACATCACGTCCAACAATAAGGACTGGAAGTGATTTTTTTTTTTAATTGGACCGTGGAAACTTAGGACAGGGTGAGTGGAGGGAAGACATTTGATACCAGATAATGTGATATTTTAATTTGTAATTTTACTCCAAAAGCCAGAACAGGACGTCTGCGTTTTGCATACAAATAAAACGGGACCTGCCTGGACATGCTGTGTTTTTGTTTGTCACATTAAAACTAAGGAAACAGAGAGAAAGTTCCTTGTTTAAAATATCCAGTTTCTTCTCATCTGGGCCACAGCGTCGGTGGGAGGTTTGGATAATAAGTCGGTCTGACAAGGTACTGCCTGTCAGACCGACACAGGAACACCCAAGGACTTTCCAACAGCGGCTCTGTTGATGTTATTATGTGACATCTGAACACAAATGACCTGACAGATCAAATGTATAAGTGCATGAACTTCTTTGCAAAAAAAGATTGTCATAAAAACCTGCTCTGCTTCTAAAACACCTCAGCTGAAGCTGAGGAAAAAAGGAATAATAAACACTGGGTTTGTTGGATGCTTAGTTTAGTTATATTTGAACAAAACTGAAAGAAATTAGATTGAAGTTCACTGAAACTAATGCATGTAAAATTAGGGTTATTAAAGTTTTTTTTTTTTTAAAAAAAGGTAATATGGAAAAGTTGTCTTCATTCTTTAAACTAAGTCAAATGAAGTGAAGTGAAGGCGGCCCCTTACCACTTCAGAGATGTGGTTGTGCCTCAGGTTCAGTTCAGTTAAAGAGTCCAGGTTGTGCAGATTTTCTACTTTGACGATGTTGTTTCCTGCCAGGTTCAACGCTCGCAGCTCACTCAGGCGAGACAGGTTTTCTATCCTGCAGATCTGTGTGAACGGACAGAACAGAGACCAATTTTTACATTCAAAGACACCAGAAATTCTTATCATGACACGTTCACTTTCTCTGTTACACCAACACAGCTCATCATCAGATGAGTTCACTGTAGATTTACACAGCCTTAACAAGAGTTTTTGTTGTTGTTGTTTTTTGTACATTTCTGACTCTCTGTCTTTTAGAGTTTTAACAAAAAAAACATGTCTTTATTTTATGGAGTGATTCAGGCAGGAGGGACACTGAAGAAATAAAGAAAAAAAAAAGAAGCAAGGGGACAAACAGGAAGCTGAGTCACATATGCACAAAACCCCTTCAAAATAAAATAGGAAACACAAAGACAATACAGCATATGAAACATAGGTAACCAGCTCACTGATCAATAATAATAATAATAATAATAACCCAGAGTGGGCAGCTTTAAGCACCAGGGGAGCAGTGTGTGGGGACGGTGCCTTGCTCAGAGCACCTCAGTGGTGGACTCGAACCTGAAACCTTCTAGTCTGTGTCCTTAACCACTAAGCCACCATTGCCAACCCAATAATAACTTGGACACAAAATACCCTTAACCACTAAGCCACCATTGCCCCCCCAATAATAACTTGGACACAAAATAGCCTTAAAGAAATGAGTCCTAACAATGGTGAAACTAGACAACATTCAAGGTTAAAATTCTGTCACAGAGTATTTCAGATCAAGGGTCGCAATAAAAATGTGATTGTCACTCGAATGAGACGTAGAGTGGATTCCTGATGATCTGTGTTTCAAGAATCTAAGTGCACTCACTTCCAGAGGGAATATATATTTTTGACTAGTGAGCTGGAAGCCACTGAAGGTCCTACAGAGATAAATGAGTGATGTGTGAAGAGTGTGGAAAGTACACGAGCGGAGCGGAGAGCCGCCGAGATGAAAGGATGACAGTGATGAAGCACGTGTGGTGAAATCACGCACACACAATGAATGAGGAGCAGCTGCTGCAATGAGGCCAACAGAGACCGAACAACAGCCTGAGTGGGTGGAATCACTTTCATCTAATATTTATTCATTCCTCAATTATATTTCCCTCACTCGTTGCAGCTACCTCATCCTCCTGTATTAAAACTGTGTTGTTATCGACGCTACATTTTGCCGTTTCTTTTTTTGGTTTTGTTTTTCTTTTTTTCTTTTAGCTCTGATGTCTTTGGAAAGCGCTGCAGAAAAGGTGACTTAGATGTCATTAACCCAACAGAACAGGACGTCTGGGCCCAGTGATAGGAAAGAAACATGTCTTGCTCAGAATAATAGCTTTATCATATGCTCCTGTGCAAGAACCTGCCAAGAAAGACGGACAGGCAAAGGGGCTGCACAAAAGATTAGAACTATTAGTTCATTTTGAAGTCACTCACTCAATTTTCACATCATTAGAAACAGTTTAGAGGAACGGTAATAGAAGGCAACAACGCATCCTCAGTCAACTGTAGAGTGAAGGATGATACAGGAGCTGGAAGAATAAGAAGACAAAGAAGATAAAGAAGAAGAAGAGAAAAAGAAGAAGAAAAAGAAGAAGAAAAAAATAAGAAGAAGAAGAAGATCAAGAAGAAGAAGAAGAAGAAGAAGAAGAAGAAGAAGAAGAAGAAGAAGAAGAAGAAGAAGAAGAAGAAGAAGAAGAAGAAGAAGAAGAAGAAGAAGAAGAAGAAGAAGAAGAAGAAGAAGAAGAAGAAGAAGAAGAAGAAGCTCGGTTATCACATCTGCCCTACATGCAGAAGGTCCTGGGTTCGAGCCCCATAGGAGCCACATATTTAATCTCACCTCTCGTTGTGGTACTTTATATTATGTATATGTCAACACACTCAGTGTGTTGTTATGTAGTATTTCTGGTTGATTTTCACTAAATACTGTGAGACATTTAGGCAAAAAGCAAGGTTATAAAAAATTGGCTCCTTTGTTTTATTTTTAACTGCTGTGCTGCAGTGACAGCCAACAACACAGGCCGGGCTGCAGCGGATCGTATGTCTTTTGGATTATTAATGATGAAAATACTTTCAGAGCCTTAAACGTCAATAAAATGAATGTTTCAGTCCTTTGTGACAAAGTCTGTCTTCAAGTGACAAGAACTTGAAAAATCTACAGACATCAGTGTTGGATGATCAGTGTCACATTTCTTGAATTCTCTGAATTTTAACAAAGCACAGCTTCACTTTTGAGTTCGCGCAAACATCCCATAATAATACGTTTAGACTCTGATTAATTGCAGAGCTGCTCCAAACTTTGCCAAAAAGCTTGAACTCAACTTTATAGGTTCACCTTCTGTAGCCAAAGCTAATGCAGAGCTGAAAGTAACGCAGCAGACTCTTCATCCACCGGGGTTTGAGTTTAATTTATGGCAAATATATGGAATGACTCAAAGTTTATCTGCAAATATAAACAAAAGTGTTTTGCTGGATAATATTTTGAAATTCTTTCTTAAACGTTTAGTGTTTCATTTTAACAGCGCAGCAAAACATCAGCCTCAAAATGACTACGCTGTTGCATCACCTTGAAGCAAAAACAGCTTCAAAACAAACAATATAAATCTCACAGCAGAGACGGCACTGCTTTGAGCCCGGCTGGAAAAAGACTGGAGCCTGTTGAATAAATCATATCAGGGTCTGAGAAAAGTGATGTGGGAGTGGGAGGAAAAAAAAAATGGATTGCGGCTTCTGATGGTTCATAGTACTTTGTTCTGTAAGAGTAAAACTACACGGTAAAATAACTGCCTGAAGGTCTAGATCAGTGATCATCAACTGGTGACTCGTGGGCCAAATCTGGTCCACTAATTCGTCCATTCAGGTCAACGACTGGATTCCAAAATAAACACCAAATAATAATGGTACACAAAAAAATATATAAATGTTATGTCATTTTATGAGAGTATCCACTCCCCCCAAAGTGTCTGTCCAGAAACAGATCATCAGTGAGCTGTGAGAGATCGTCAAATAATTTGTCTTCGTTGAGCAACTACGCCACAGGACCAAACACAGACTTACAGAGGAGGTTGGATCATAGTAACGCAGCAGTACAGTACCTGGTTGTCATGTAAATCCAGGATATTCAGTTTTGACAGCCCGTCCAGGCAGCATATCTTCTGGATTCTGTGTCAGAATTTGGGAAGAGGAGAGAAAAGAAAAAGTGTTAGCAGGAAAGGGAAGTAGTGTTTTCCATCATTATCAGAACTGTTAGTCAAGTTATTTGGGAAATGTACTTTCTAACCAAAAGTTGCTTTTTTTTTTGCTTTTTCCAAAATGTTCAAAAAAGTCTACCAGTGAGATTTGTGACAAGCTAACAATTACACACTGCTGTCAGCAGAAGACGGAGTGTGGGAGCTTTAGGAGTTTACATCCCCAGAGAAAATGGCTGATACATTATCGTACAGTGACTTATTGTTCAGGACTGTCTGTAAAGATGTAGATCACGTTACAAGTCAGAATGAAAGGCTGTGGTTTCCTGAAAAATGACAGTTGGCTACGACAGGTCATTTCTCATTATGATATATAACACATACACTAAACTGTACTATATTCAGTGTCGTAACAGTATATGTAGATATTTATATTTTAAATATTTTCATCATAAATTCTCTCCATCCATAGCATCAATATTGAAGAAACCATATATTGTGTATGTATGTGGTATCCAGTACTCGTTTTTTGTCAGCTTCACCGGCACACACACACGTGAAGTACAAAAAACTACACTGCAAACAGAAGCAGGTTAAAAACTCACCTATTCTTCCCCAGCATCAGGATCCTCAGTGAGGTCAGAGCTTCAATGCCACTCATTTCCAAGATCTGATTGTCGTACAAGTTCAGGAACACGAGCTGCTGCAGATATGACAAATGCTGGATCCTGGTGATTAGGTTATGCTGCAGGTTTAGAAGTTGCAGTTTTTCAATCATGTCCGACTGAGGACATTCTTTCAGCCCACGTCTGCAAAGAGATATGGCAAAATTATACTCCTAACTATCAAGGTTTATTTATTATATATTCCATAAGTCTATACACCTGCTGCACTGGGTCGACATTTAGGATTCTCTGAATGTTTTTGTTGGTTTATGGTTATGGTTATTTTATTTTGGAAAAACTCATATCAAATGGACAGCCTCATTAAAAAATGGGGGAATTATTAATGTTGAGACAGTAGAGGGCTCCAAAACCGCCAACATATTTAAAACAACACAACCAAAGGTCCTGAAATGAAAGTGTATAATATAAAATGATATTTATGTATAAATTATATCTAATGCACTTGTGTTCGGGTTCACGCGTGGCCTTCACTTACACAAATGCATAAACGCGGTCCGTGGTGCAAAAACTGTAACCACTAAGTTACAGGGCTTCTGAGATACGAAGTTAGTTGGACTTTGCTGCGCCCTGGCGGTCATCTGAGGTACTTACTAATCTAGAATACCATATGGGATATTTGCCCAATTTAAACAGATTTTTGCGGAATAAATATTTTATAACCTAAAAGTGAATTTTAAAAAAAGAAGAGTGAAGTACCTGTCTAAGTCGAGGCGGTTAAAATTGGATGCAAAATGGTTATATGGCACTGGAGTGAATCTTCCCAAAACACCTAACACAGAACATAGACAATGAATTAAATTGATGTCATGTTTGAAACAGTTGCATTTTAAAAGTAAACATTCAGGGTTACCTCCTGGTTTGTTCTGCTCCGGGATATTTGGGCAGTGAGCAGCCGAACCACTGTGGACTGGTCTCTGAGATTTGTCTCTTGATCGTCGC
This sequence comes from Cynoglossus semilaevis, assembly GCF_000523025.1. NCBI lineage: Eukaryota > Metazoa > Chordata > Actinopteri > Pleuronectiformes > Cynoglossidae > Cynoglossus > Cynoglossus semilaevis. The sequence goes on along the minus strand of NC_024311.1, from coordinate 17,110,695 downwards.
CCAGCTTGTATAACCGCAGTAAACCCAGTTGCTAATGGCACATTACTTTGTAGAGTACGTGACAGGTCAGCTGTTGTCTGAACAAATCTACTCTGGCTGAAAGCATTCAGCATTTTCCCTTTAAAGAACAATAATTATGAGTTGAAGAAAAATTACAATATTTAGCAGACATAAAATTATATATATATATAAAAAAAATAATTTCAGTTATTTGGTTTTAACCTACCTGGGTCAAACTGAGTCAACGTGGGGTTGAAATGAACAGTTTTGTCTTTTCCAATATCCCGATGGTAATGCTGCAAAATAATTTTTTTTTAAATTAAACAGTGTAAAAAATTGAATATTGAATATATTTTTAATTATAAATTACAAATTTCTTTAGTCATGAGCGTGCAATATATTTTTAATTATAAATTACAAATGTCTTTAGTCATGACAACTTACTGTCATGTTCTCTACTGCTGAAGATTTGACCAACACTGGGGTCAACTTGCAGCTGTTAACCTGCCCAGAATTGAAAAAAAAAAAAAAAATCGATCAACTATACACGGCAAAAAATCAAATAAAAAAACAAACAAATTACGATTTGACAATTGAAAAAATAATTATGTTTTTTAAGTCAGCAGACCTTGAACATGATGGCAAATATTTATTCTGAAAAAAAAAGTCTATATTTGTATTAAATGTGTTGTTTTACCGTAGGAGTGGGAAGCATCCATCTGTCACTGTCACGGCTCCTGTGTTTGTCACAGCGAACTGTTGTTCCCACAATCCGCTCCGGATCCATTCCGTCTGTCAGAAGTTGAAGAACATTCAAATCTTAACGGTATGAACTTGTACGAACGTCATGTATTTTAGTTTTCACATCTTCTTTTCCTGGCGATTCAAACTTTCCACTTTAAGACATGCACAGTTGTCATAGTGACGCTCGCGTTGCTTCGGCAACTCTGATTTCCGGTGTCACCACAAACGATCCGGGTAGAAACAAAACTTTAGGTGTTTTAACTTCGCCTCTCTAACTTTACCTCCTTCTGTCCTTCCTGGTCACTGCCCCGTGGGGTAACATGTTGTTGAACACTTTTCACCACACCAAGCTAAGACACTTAGCTACTGTAACACACAGTAACCATAGACAGTATAATAACTTATTTTTTGTAATAATACATACGTCATAATACAGAATACTTCAAGTGTCCTATAAATAACTAGACCTGAATAGTCTAGAATAGAATAGAATAGATCCCTAACCTCACTTTGCCATCTGCGCAAAAAAGAAAAAAGAAATAAAAAAAGAAAGAAAGAAAGAAATTAGAAAAAAGAACAGGTATTAAAGAAACAAGATATTTTACAATACAAAAGATGTTCAGGTGGAAATGAGAAGAATATGTCAACAATAAAGTAGGTCTAATCAATGCAGTGAATGTAAACATCTGGGTAAATGTAAACATTAAGTAAAAGAGGTAAATAATACTATTAACATTAAACAACTGTAACAATAAGCAACAACAAAACATGAGGTAAATGTAATTATAAGGCAGAAATCTAAACATGGGGTTAAAATGTAAACATTTAAGTGGAGCGCACACTTCAAAATCGAGGTCACCTCGATAGCCACAAACATTTTGAAGTATGTGTGTGGCCTACATGTTCAAACTGGAATGGAACCAAAAAGTTGTGAGAAACTTATGTAATACAAACAAGTTTATCGGTTTGTTTGTTTTTTTCTCGTTTGTTTTTCATTTAACAGAACCATTTTATATGGAAGGCCCAGGGCAAATTATACATAATAGCAGACTACTGCTAGGACTCTCTTTCTTTTTCTTCCTTCCTTTCTTGTTTTTTTTTTTTTTTTCCTTCCTTTTTTTTTTTTTTCCCTCTTTTTTTTTTTTTTCCTCCCTCCTTTTTTGTTTTTTTTTTTTTTTTCAGCAATAATCATAGTAATCACAAATGAAACACTCTTCTTGAGAAAAAGAGAAATTGCCAGTATTTACTGCAGCACTCATGACCCTGCTCTGGGGCTTGTCTTTTGTCCCAGTTGTGATTTCTACATTAAACTCTTGTAAAAGTGATGGAAAGGAGTGCCGTGGTAATGACTGCAGCAACACTGAGAATAGACATATTCATTACCATCATCATTATGTGAAAAGGCACAGAAGCAGCCAATCACTCTTAACATGGCCCTGTTTGCAGAAAGACACAACGTCTTACATCTTGTTGTGATTTTACTCTGAATTTCCTTCTCTATGCACCTGTGATTTCAGGTGACCAGTGCTTTTTAGTGTTTGAAATACAGTTTCTGATTGATCTGACAATAAAGTTGACTTTTTTTCAAGTCATTGGGCCATTTTGGACTTTGGCCATTTAAACTTCAGTGAGTAATAGTGTTTGCAAACCAAATATATATAAAAAAAAAAAAGAGTCTCGTTGCTGTCAATAATAAATGGTTGCTCAGAAAACAGTCCACATTCATCAAAGGGACATCCCACACATTGCCTGTCACCATTCTATTCATGTAGTGCTCAGCTGACACATGTTATGGGAGGTGATCTTCAGCAGCTTGACAGCATAACAAGCCACCGGGAAAAGGCACAGTACAGAACATAGATCCATGTGTGTAGTCAGGGTTTTAAGTTAGAATTCTCCAGTAGGGAATATAGACTTCTGTAGATTTTGTGACATTTACCAGTTAAAAATATCACTATTATAGAATCAACTCTAATTGACTCTAAAATTTACAGCATTAAAAAGACAGCGGTTGTTTTTAGAAAATGTTGTACACATGGAAAATTGAAGTGAATTTTAAAATACACTGACATTTAACTGACATTCCTACTTTATTTTGATAAATCTAGACTAGAATTCTAAAGTTCTATTGTAAAATGTTTGTCAACCATCAAAAGGTCGAGTAACATTTCACACCTTAGGTTTCCCAAACAACAACTTGACAACAAATACTTTAACAATCCAAGCGGTTGTGCCGGTTGAAACAATGGAGCTCTATTGGTGATATTTATACACACAGTGATCTGGGTGTGCTGTGTGTCAAACGTCACTTTTCTGGCTCACTTGAGAAGTAGCTAGCCCATGTTGCACCTGATTACTATCGGTATGCTAAATTGGTGCCTTTAGCCGTGACTCATCAAAATTACTCTGCAGTAATGTTCAAGGTTACAGACACATAAGCTGCTCCGTCGAGAAGATGAGTGTTCTTACATACTAATGTCAGCTCCCTGCCAGACACCTACAGTACATGATGTCACTACGGTCAGAAGTCAGTGGACCGTCCATGTTCGAATACGTGTTATATACATACAAACACATCAAAGTGCTTGAGTGTGCTTAGACTGTAGTATAATAGTACACATTAAAAATGTCTGCACATTTAAAAAAAAAAAATTAAATCAATTTCATAAATTATTTATGATGGTTAATGCATTAATCCTGACAGTCCTAGAATAAATCTAAGCGACCAAGTAACAATGAAACGCATGACTTGATCTACAGATCACTGTTTTTCAACGCAGGAAACAGAACATGAAATAAAAGACTAGTAAGAAGTAATTGTTTTTGTTTTTTCAACGCAGGAAACAGAACATGAAATAAGAGACTAGTAAGAAGTAATTGTTTTTGGTTATTTTTGTTTTTATTATGAAATTATTCGCGCAACTTATTTTAATGTGACACATTTTCTCTAGTCTCTGGACATCTGCTGCAGCCACTCAGGGATTCAGAATGGGAGAGTCAGACTCTTCATGTAAAATTGAGTTAACACCATCTTTCATTGTAATCTACAAATCCGTGTCTGCAGCCAAGTGTGAATTAATAAGAAAGAAGAGTTAGGTAAGATTTTTAGTAGAAAGAAAGAGTAAGAAAGAAAGGTAAAATCTGACGTGATTTTTTTTTAGACACACATCCCCTGGTGTGACATTACAAAAATATAGAGAGGGTTCATGATTTTAAATAAGCCAGATTGGGGAAAAAAAAGTGAAAATAGACAAACTTTGTTTTTATGCATATGGTATAGAATAAAACAGCAAAAAAGACACATTAGGGCTAATGCATTGTGGGTATTAATACGAAAGGTACCATAATTTACATTTAATCTTTTAAAATGTAAAACAACCCTAATACAGTCTATCTTTAGTGAGTTTACCTTGGTCAGGGGAGGAAGGAGTCTGGTGGAGGCCATCTGTCAAACTGCCACATTTTCCTGAATAAAGAAAAACATATACAGGTGCTTCATTTTTTTATTTATTTTTTTAATGTGCTTCAGTCACAAAATAAAACATTGTACGTTTTGCTCCTGTCAAAACATTGGATCTAATTCCTGCAGTGAAGATTTTTTTTTTCTCCCATCAGACAAATGCCTGGATATGAAAGTAAATGCCGTCGTGTTATTTCTTACAAATGTTCTTCTCGTTCAATCACCCTCCTCCTTTCCCCCCTACTCCCTGCTGCATTGTACACAAACCAGCATGTGGTGCGGAGAATGAGTCAGACTGCCCACCAGCTGTGAGCCTGGCAGCCAGGGGGCTGGATTAAAGATATTTTATGTAGGGTTGGCTGTGGTGGTCCACCACATTGGTGTGAGTGATTGCGAGGCTATTAGAAGAGGTGGAGGGGGTGGAGAAAGCAAAATGGACTTGATTTAGGAGAAACTATTTAGATCCTGAATTAAAGTGGTCCCTGATGAACACCTACATATACATGTGTCCATCAAATTGTTTTTATTATATATTTTTTAAAATAAATATCTGTATTTGTAGTTAATAAAATATATTAATATTAATTTTCACTTTTGAGGAGAGGGAAGGACGTTTTTAGGTATAAGTTTGCAGTCAAAAATGGTAAAAATGATATATATATATACACATATATAAATACATGTAGGTTTATATGTGTGTATTCATGTCAGAAATGGTGAAGTACACAATAAGGGTAATGTGATTATTAATAAATATGTGAGTTTACAGTGTCATCTTATAGTGTGCCATTACAAATTTTGAAAAATGTAAATATCCAATCTCTACTGTATGGCTTTATTTTTAGAGTAAAACACCTGACTTGTTGCCGTCCTAGCCCGACTAAGTCCCAAAACATTTGTATTGTAAGTTTATAGATTTGTTTACCTGCCGTCTATTCGTACTGATGACATCAATAATCCACGCCCCAGAAAGCAACGCGTGTCGACCTGCGTCATGGGTTACAGTCGGTGTCGACACCCTGGAATCTAAATGATTGGCAAATAACATCTTGGTTAAATTCATGACGTCAATTACGCTCATTCTCTTAGTCATTTTATTCTAAATACGTATCCAAACATCAAGTGAATAAACCTACTGCGTTAATCTGATGGAACCTGCTGGAATCCAGCTATCACAGGTTTAATGTTTTACACCTGTGGCCAACTAGGGCCTGTCAAAATGGCTGCTGTTCAACGGGCCCTCCGATGGGCTTCCGGTTTCCTTCCTTCTCGCCTCGTGCACGTGTACCACTTCCGCTCCTGCATGCAGCCTGAAGCTGAGCCAATTATCCAATTAGTAACGTTAGATACACAGGTCGCTTTGCAACCACACTTTCCTAATGAGACACAGAGACACGTGAATGGTCGTCCCTTTCTTTTTTAAGTAATCGGTAATCGAATGCTTACAGCAAACTGAGAGTTTGAGAGAAAAGTGAGGGGGAAAAAATTAAAAAAAAAAAGTATGCGCGCCCTGGTGAACGCCTTCATGAGATGCCTCTTCTTTCTCATGCCTCCCTCTCGGCTTTGTGTCAGCTCTTGCTTGTGGGCTGGGAATGAGTGCGAAGACACGCTGCTGCCGCCGCGGCCCAATCCGAGAGCTCGTTTCAGGAGCACAAAGCTTCTTTCTTACATATGAGGAAGTGGCCGCAGCAGCGGCGGCAGCGGCAGAAGCACAAGGAGGCTCCAGCCCGCCCTTCTCTCCAGGTCCAGGCTGCGTCTCGCTGGCTGCTAAAAGCCCCGCTGCTCCTCTGGGCCCTCCACCGGGTCGGATTTGGATCAGGGGTCTCTGGCGAGCCGTGGAGCGCGTCTTTGGAGCCCCCTGGGTCCTTCTCCGCCATCGCTGGTGCCCGAAGCAGTGTCGAGCAGCTTTACGCACCCCGTATCCTGCCTGCGCCTTCGAGGCAAATCAGATTCAAATCTTCCAGGGAGGCGCTGCGGCTGCGGTTGCTGCTGCGGCCGAAGAAGAGAGGGGACCGGACAACAGCACCTTTACCTACTCGGGGACCATGAGTGGGTCCGTGGGCATCCCCTGTCCGAACCCGGCGTGCGCCTCGGACGTTGCGTCAGCGGACGGGGGTATGGATGAGGTAATCACTGTGGATCAGCACTCGCAGGAGATGGGGACCGTGACGATAACGGTGGCCATTCAAGCAGCGGAGGACGAGGAACCGGAGGAACTGTCGTCCAGTTTTATTGACTATCTCGGAGGCAGCTGCAGCGAGGACGAAATCGGAAGATATGACAAATCCAGGTTGGATATCTTAAAGTTATTCTCGTAGCTATGAATGGAATGTCACTGTTACTTACACGTGATGAGCCAACTATTCTTAATGAGTTATATCTGCCCTGAACCAGAGTGGGCTGTGGGACAGCGTCCATGTCTCACTCTAAATCATCTCCTCCTCATCTCTTGTGACTGAAGTCTGTATTTTCACAGTCACGGTGGAGTCGACTTCATCAGTCCGTTTTTGACTGATGTCCCAGTGCTCCGGTCCGTTAGCAGCTTTAGCTGATGACATGCCAGCACATGGGTACGACTGGAGGCGGCGAAACAGCGGTAGTGCTGATCTGTCACGATGACAAAAGAACGACATGGCAGTGTGCAGTGACGCCAGCGAGATGCTCACAGCTGGGAGTGTAGTCTCCCCCCCGTCTTTCCCTCCCCACCCCTCTGGTCTTTAGGTGCATTGTTGTCCCCTAGGTGGGACATGGAGCAGAGAGAGAGTCCGACCACCTGCAGACAGAAGCAGCAGCGTGTCATTGGTGTAAACCCAGACACCTGAGGTGGAGATAAAGACCGGCACACTTCCCTCTAATCTAATTCCTCTGCGTCATGGCTGGCTCTTTTTATCCGCTGGCCTTTAAGTTCCCTCCTTGAACTCCGAGTGAGTCACTGGTTGTGAGGCCAAAGGGGAGAATAAATCTCTTTATACTAAGCATCGATGAGCGTGTGTGTGTAGGTCAGTACTCAGTGGTACAGCAGCACACCAGAGGATGTTTTTATTTTGCACATGGGACTTAGTATGATGCTGTGAGACAAAGTGTCCACACAGAGGTGCAGTGACCTATAAGAGTGAACCTAATCAGTCCATTTGTGGACTTTTTTTCCCCTGTATCTCTTACACTTTTTCTTCTTAAATCTGTGTGTTTAACTTGGGCTGTGCTCTCCCCCCTGAGTGCTGCTGGCCGTCTTTATTCTAAGTCCCGGGGAAAGCTGTGGACTGGTGCCAACTGTGCGCTCAGGCAGAGTTGAGCTGGAAAACTGTTGACTAAAGGTTTGTGTGAGGGAGGAGGCCGGAGTAAGAGGAAGAGGAGGAGGTGGTGAGTCATACAAACAAATGATTGCCCAGACCCTCACTCTAATCTGCAGAGCTACCTGAGTGTAACTATTTCATAGCATCACAGGCAGTGGTCTGACAGAGACCTAACTGTGCCTGGACACACACACACACACACGCGTGCTTCTGGGAATGGTGTGAGCTAGATGCAGCGCGTCAACATATTCTGTGTAGGAGGCAGAGCCTCTGACTCTGTGCCCCTCAGATGGTGAGGTCTTGGCAGTTTCAGGGGTTGGTGGGACACCGTGGTTCAGTGTCTGGCACCGAGGCACGGTGTTGCCTGCCTGGAGGCAGCCTGTCAACGGTCTATATGGACTGAGTCGAGCAGAAATGTTCTGTTTTAAATCAGTCGAGGGACGAGTTATGGAAAACGACCTGTTTTATCAAATGCAGTAGTGAAGTAGGATGTCAAATATTCTGCTGTTTCAATGATGCACTGCTAACCACGATATGCTGTTATCTTCCCACGTGCAGCGGAGCGGGGACTAGTGGAGGGGAGCTGGAGGAGGAGAGCTGGCAGCCTCCGGACGCGGAGCTCATCCAGAAACTGGTGGCTCAGATTGAGTACTACCTGTCGGACGAGAACCTGGAACACGATGCCTTTCTCCTCAAACACGTGCGAAGAAACAAACTTGGGTTCGTCAGCGTCAAGTTGCTCACCTCGTTCAAAAAGGTAAACCTAAATGCAAAGAAAAAAAAGATAGAAATAAGTTTAAATTTCATATGTGTATACAGCAAATACAGTCTGTAATGGATGCGTTATTATTTTATGATAATTATTGATCTCTATAGACATTTAGGTACCATGTATTAGGCACCAATTATTGATCTCTATAGACATTTAGGTATTACATGCTTTTCATAAGGGGGTATATTTTGGTCAATTTAAACAGAAAATTAAGAAATGGTATAAAAAGTATCATTTATATTTCATTTTTTATAATTAGAATCAGGAGTGGATAAAACATTATTTAAGTGGCACCTTGTATTTCCTGTCAACACAAAACATCTTTATATTCAAAAACGTTATTAATTTGCAGGGTTTTTTTGTTTTTTTTTTTCTTCAAAAACTTGAAACTTAAATGTGAAAATCAAAAACTAAAACCTAAAAACCGGTTTTATCAGATGGTTTTCCAGCTCCGTATCGCAGACATGTAACACAGTCGTTCTCTTCGCAGGTGAAACACTTGACACGGGATTGGAGAACAACTGCTTATGCTCTGAGACACTCAAAGATCCTCGAGCTTAATGATGAGGGCCGAAAGGTGCGACGAAAATCAGCCGTTCCCGTCTTCGCCAGCGAGTCGTTGCCGAGCCGCATGCTGCTGCTAAGTGATTTGCAGAGGTGGCCAGAATTGGCCGCCCTCACGAAGGATAACGGAGGCGGCGAGGGAGTTGCGACTCAGCAGGAGCAGCTGATGAAGCTGCTGCTGAAAGCTTTTGGAACGTACGGTACCATCGCCTCTGTGAGAGTCCTGAAGCCTGGTAAGGACCTGCCCGCAGACCTGAAGAGGCTGAGTGGTCGATATTCCCAACTTGGCACTGAGGAATGTGCCATTGTGGAGTTCGAGGAAGTGGAGGCTGCTGTCAAGGCCAACGAAGCTGTGGGGAGCGACGACGGGGGAGCCAGTTTGTTAGGGTTGAAGGTGGTTCTGATCGGCACTAAGCCACCGAAGAAGAAGGTCCCCAAGGAACGGCCACGTGCGGAAGGAGGGATGCGAAAGAGTCGCTCGCTCAACAGCCGAATCCGGGAGCTTCAGTACCACGGCGACGACTCGGCCTGCAGCTCCTCGGAGAATGAGAGCAATCCTACCTCCCCAAGGCTGGCCAGGAAGTCCCAGTCTTGCAACAAGCTCAGTCCCACCACTGCCGGCATCAGCTTCCAGAACAATCACCTGAGTCCTGGTATGTCCCCTCGTAACAGTCCCTGGTCAAGTCCCCGTGGCAGCCCCTGCCCTCAGCGTAAGGCCCCTCATTTCAAGTCTCCCTTGGCCAGTGAGGGGAGACTGAGCCCCGAGGCTGGGCGTCGCTGGGCAGACTACTCCTCAGACAGCAGCCTCACGCCTTCAGGGAGCCCGTGGGTGCAGCGGCGCAAGCAGGTGGCGTCTCAGGAGAGCAGTCCGGTCGGGAGTCCAATGCTGGGCAGGAAGATCCAGAACGCTGACGGCCTTCCACCGGGGGTGATGAGGCTGCCCAGGGGGCCCGATGGAACCCGAGGCTTTCACTGTGTCACTATTGGTGAGAGAGGAAAGACTGCGGCTACTCAGACTTGATCTGTGGAGCAACATTATGCATTTCTTATGCCCCAGGGAAAAAAAAAATTGGGGGGTTAGAGCTGTTCTTGGCCCCACAGTAAAGTCTGTGTAGATAAACTTTAGTTGAGTTCTAGTGGGTTCTCAGTTTTTGTTATATTTTTATACGTTTTTCAGTTGCGCGGCAGCATTAGTGATTTACCAAGGGAAATTGGAGTGAATGTGAACTAATATTGTTTTGATTGTTTTGAGAACTTTATACCATGATCCATTGCTGTCTAGACTTGTTCTACGTGGGGTAGAGCAGAGAAGGATTTTTAATTGACATACGTCGTGTTGAAGCTCCGAACACTGTCTGTGGATAAACGTATTCATGTGTGTACGTAGTGTAAGTGTCACAGGCGCTCGGGTTGGATAGAGGTCTCACCAGAAGCCTTTTCTGTATTTGTCTACTGTGACTTTCATTTGTCTCATTAAGCCCCGACCATAATGGTTCCGCTGTCACACAGATCGACAGTTTGGACAGTTCAACTCGGATATGGTAAACGTTTGCTTTTATTTGGCCTTTTTTTTAATTTTTAAATAAGTTTAAAAGGGCTCGATTCTAGCTCTGTAACTGTTACGTTGTTGGGCAGGCAGCTGCTTTATTTATTTTTTTAGCTTTTATTTTTCTTTGTGCATATGTTTCCGTCAGTGTAAGCTCACAGAGAGGTTTGAGGGATGTTCAGGTCAGGCAGAACACACTCTCTTTAGTTCCTGCCTTCACATCTGAGCTGGGGTATTTGTACAGTGCAAGATTCTTATTGTACAAATAAATCACTGAAATTGCTTTTGGCTTCTGCTTTTGTTTGTTGTTTGTTTCTCATTGGTCATGGGTGTAAGTAGCAGCAGCAGGTTATATTTATACAGGTCCTTGCGAGTGTTCAGACTTGGAAAGAAACGCTCTCACATGGAGTTTAAAAAAAAAAAAGACTGCACAGATGGAGAGACGATGGAGTGAATGTTCTACAGGCTACTTCAATTCACCTTAGGGAGAAATGGACTCACGTTACATACAGTGTGTACATTTGTAGCTCACTCATTGTAGTGACTCATTATCACTTGGCAACGTGTACTATCAAATGCAGTTTTTAGTACTGTATTTGTACAGATTTAGGTCAGGTATTAAGCAGAATATCGTTTATCCAAAACACTGAAGGCACGTTCTTTGACTTTGTTCTGATTACAAACTAGACAAAGTGTCATGAACAGCATGTGATGTTGAGCTGATGCCAAAAGAAGCTGATGACGAAGACAATGACTGCCAGCAGTGAACGCCCAGGTTAATTATGACTGTTAGCAGGACGCCGGTCGATATAACAAGAAATGGCTTGTGGTCGAACACAGAGGACAGATGGAGACAGGTGTGTTGTGACAACTGGACCGGGTGAGAGTAAAAATTGTAAAGACTCTGATTGGTAGATATTTTGTGATTGTAAAGACTCTGATTGGTAGATATTGTTGTCAGTAGCATCAGAGTGTTATGCAGAAGGGCAGATTAGTGTTGATTTTGTTAAGGGATGACAAAGAAAACGGATCAACATATTTGCCTCCCATATAAATGGGAGGCACATAAACAAGAGTAGATGGAGGTGCACAAAGGTAGATTAAATCTGGTGCAGGAAATGCCAGCTCAGAGTAACAGGAGATTGTAATGCGGTGCCAGGGCAGAGTGAAGCGGAGGCAACATTGGGTTCAAGTGTCTCGGTTGACAATAGGAACAAGAAGAGAGGAAGTAAGTAAAGACAGAGGTGAGGATCAAATGGTAGAAACTGAAAGAGGAGAACGAGCTCCTGTAGGACGGTGAAGGTAATGACGGGAAACGACGAGGTGTTTGGTGTGACCTCAGGGTCAGAGAAAAGAGAACAAGAATTGTTGGTGGAATGAGGAAGTACAGGTGAGTGTTCAGAGGAAGGAGGCTGCAAACAACACATGAGATTCAGACAGATAACGGGTATGAATGAGAGTGGGGTGAGGCCAGAAGTATGAAGACGAGAGGCGACAAAAAAAAAAAAAACTCCACGTAGATCGAATTGTGTAGAAAAAAACAACAACAGCAAAACACATTTTCGTTACCTGTCACTAAGGGACAGTTCTTCCAGTAATCTCAGTTGTACTGAACAGGTTTCACCTCAAATTTAACTTCAAGGTGGCGATTGCTCTTTATATTATGTATCATAAATTTGTCAAACAGCTGTGTCTGTTGTTGTGCCAGGTTCCTGCAGCAGAGAACTAACCAGAGGAGACCTTTACGTCGTCTGGTGAGCCCTTTGCTGCCGGGACTATTCCAGTCCCAGCACTTGTACACAGTGTGTCCATGTCAGGAATGAACAATGCCACGCAGCCGTACTGCTGATCAGCCGCTCCTTTCACACGGACATGAAATCCTTTTAGAAGAGACTGTGAGGGACGTTCAGTCCCAGGAACTCCAGTGCCGTGGTTGCACAATTAACAGGTTTGGTCTTTTGGTTTTGGATTTTGTTTTGCTTTTAATCAAATGTGAAACTGACCATTAGCTGTTGGACATCTTGGATATTAGAGGCTCATCTCGTCCTAATCAGATCAGACAGACAAAAAAAAAAAGAAGAAATATGGGTTACAGTAAGAATAAAGGAGAAAAAATTCAGAGGTAATGAACACTCTCTGTGTGAACTGTAATTAATGCCTTGTTCTCAGATGGCTTTATATTTAGCTGCCGTCCAAGTGAGAGACAATTAAGCTGAACACTAGCAGGTTCAGCACCTCTGAATAAATGTGCCGGCAGTCAATCTGAATTGTATTGCAAAAAAAACCACTCAGCGCCGTGGGAGTGAACACAATGGTGAGGACACAAGCTGTTGGACACAAAGGGTCAGAACAGATGCCCCGAAACTCAGAGCCGTGATGGGTCTGAGTGGGATTGCATGGAAGAGGAAAAAACAAACTTTTGTTGTCCTCTCTGAATAGCGAATCATTTGAAAACCTAAAAAAGTGCTATCGCTGTCTCTGTGTGTGTGTGTGTGTGTGTGTGATGGCATTTAGCTCGTGTTAGGGATGAATAGCTTGTTGGATAATACAGCAAAATCGGCTGTTACTCCAAATAAAAGGGAGTTCTCGATAAGGGGATTTATATGAAATTCTCATTAGCCACAGATGAGGATCTCAGTGGTAAAGGCTAAATCGAATAATAACATGGCCATTAGTTGTGATCAGCAGCACCATTTGTGTAAGAATAAAAGGCCTTTTTCCAACTCAGTAATTTAGCTCATTATAGCAATTAGTTACATCATCTATTAAACATCTTTTTTTTATGCCTACTATTCTCTCCTTTGTCAAAGTTGCGGCGCCTGTTGAATATAGGAACAGCCGGTTGTTGTGCCAAACACCGGGACAAAGGATTTACACAAACTAATCTAGTCCACATGTAAATGTGTGCTTTGGCGAGCAGCTGTAGCAGGGTGGTTTAGAACATGGCATCAGCCCAACACTGGCCTGGAAACTGGATCACATGTCAGATGGTTATATTCAAAATTAAATGTATTGATTACATTTAAGAAACAAAACAACCACTGTATCCATAATTATAAGATGGGGGTTTCTATTTACGAAAACAAATGGCTGCACGAAACCCTTTCAGAAAGTTCAAACGACATACTGTAACTCAGTGTTTCCAAAACCTTTTTTTTTTCTGGGGGCCCATATTTTAAAAGTCACAAAACTTCGCGACCCAAGTGGATAGACATTTTTCATAAACTCCTGGGAAACATGATGCGAGATAACCCAAAAAAAAAACTCTTGCGACCCAGTCTTTGGGAAACAATGCTGTAATTAATGAGATGTGATTTCATAATAGTAAAACCTGACGGCATCAAAGCATTGCTAAATTTAGTAGCTCATATTATCATTAAGTCATGTGACAAACGAGCCTCGAATTTGAAAAATGCTTAAAATATTATTTTTTTATTTTTTTCTCCTCACTCTGGACACATCTTTTAGTTAGAATATTATTTTTCACAAAATAAATCAGACCTTGTAACTCTACCCAGTTATTTTTAATGACCTAAAAAATGTAATCTATCATTTCGTGCTTTCATGTTTCAACTTTTTGTTTCAACCAATATTCAATATCCTTAGTTTCTATATGAATGAATAACAATAATTTCGAAACAAAGCACCTTTTTTCATTTCCTAAAAATTTTTCGTGAAATGTTTCTGCTTCACACATATCTATGTCAAACTAAGGGGAATACTAGAGTGTGGAAACAATAGTCTGGTGTCAAATTACAATAAAGAAGCCATTTTTATTTACTATTATTATTTTCACTACTGAAAAGAGTAACTTCCTGCAGGTGGACACACCCACTCCAGATCCAACTTAAATCAGCCCGTCAGCATAAGCAGCAAGATCACGATGTTAATGAGGCTACATTCTGCAGACGTGTCTGCACATAACCAAACCAAGTAAAGGTCAGACGAGGACACAGAGTCGCACAGATGACAGGGAACAAGTTGCTGATGCAAGATTACAAACACCGCTCTACATGTTCAAAATAAAACAGGAAGCACTTGTGTCACACTGCAGAAAATAGAAAACAGAATTTAAATGAGAGTTTCGAGCCCTTTCTCCTTTCTCTGTTTTTGTTTTCGTTTTTTTTGGGGCCAGCCCTTGTATCATATCGTGGGAGGGGACTCCAGGGGCTGGTGGTAAATTGTAGGAACAGGGATTGCAACATCAGTAAGGCAGCAACCAATTGGAAATGCTGACACAAGAGCAGAGAAAACAAGGAATGAGAAAAGAAGAAAAAAAAAGTACTTACATTATGTAATATGAGCAGCGTAAATCCACTGTACAAGAACTGTTGGCGGGTAACTGGGTGGAACCAGAAGGAGATTGTCAGTCAAGCTCGAGCACATTCCTCCAACAATACTAATAGAATATCAAGCTTCCCACCCTTTCTCTGGAAGCACACTCATTTTTAGCAGCTAAAGTATGACAAACTACCACATCAAACACTGCTAAAATACCGCATTATCCCAATAATTAGGTACAGAAGAAGGAATGGCCTGAAGGGTTTGACGCAGAGGACAAATGATGTTGTTTATAAATGTGTGTTTAGACACAAGGACAATAAAGGAGATTATTCTTTGTCTAATGTTTTGATAAAGGTTCCTTTCTACACTTGTACTTTTACATATTGTACCTTTATTCGGATTACTTCAATGCTAAAAGTATCCAACAGAGCAGTGATTCCTAACTGTTAAGCAACAGCACGTGTTCCACAATAGACAAATTTACAGTTTTCACAGCACACCAGTAAACGTATATGTAATGAAATGAATCAGTGTGAAAACTAGGCCTGTTTAGTTGAACACGGCGCTCATGCACAGGAATTGAAGAAATACAAGATCTTCTTCGACAGCTCTGAATGAAAACAAATAATAGTTTTAAACCAATTTAGTCATATATGATTATTGAACACTACACCGTGGTAGAAAATCAACTCGACAAAAGACGAGGAGAAAAAAACAAAACAAAAATGTATGCATCCTAGCTAACACTGGTTACATCCGCAAGCTACAACATCTGATTCCAAAGTCTAGAAAGTCACTAAATCTGGCAACTTTTACAGTATTGAGAGATAATTGTGATTGTGTGTCTGAGTTTACCTGTTTATGTCCTTTCTAATTCACTGTGTATGTATGGTTAATGACTAAAAACCAGTAAGTTGTGAGAGCCAGTCCTCAACATCGTGTACGCCGACTATTTGGGATAATTACGGTAGAATTCAACCATTATTTAGATTAAATTACACTCTATATAATGACCATTAGGGCACAGAAAATGAGCATAACAGACTTCAGAGGGCGAACAGAAAAATCATACCCTGGCCATTTGTCATAATAGGGCTGTATCCACTGATGAATGTATGAATAGAGTAATTCAGTCCAGTAATTTAGATAGTTACGGTAATTAGTGAAATGGGCAAAAGATCTTTGTATTCAGTATAATGGCTTCGGCTTTTTGGGTTTCAAAAGTTTGGACATTTAGAGTCTGGTTGTGACACACTGGATACAACAGGGTTTTTTTTTTTCATAACCTAAAACACTGTGGTGGGGGTTTGATATCCAGATCCAAATGTAGACATGCAAGTGTTTGTTTGACTTCCCAAAAAAATGCTCATAGTGGCTGTGTCAGCAGAATGTGACTGGGTGTGACTCCAAGACCTGAGTGGATCAGCACTGTAGCAAACTCCAAACTCACTCTAAAAACATCCATTCATCCGCGGTCCATCACCGTGAAGTGCAAGAAAAATAAAATGAACACTTACCTTTTTATTAACATAACTTAAAAAAAAGAGAAAAGAGTGACATTAACATTGTTTGAACAACTCTACTTACAACTGCTGTCTTACAGTCTGAAGAGAAACACATCTCAGCAGTATGTACATTATATGTACAGAACAGACAGAATGGAGTCAGAGATGGTTATCTGTGCATTTCCTACATAACAGACAACACGTAACAGCAGGCCTCGTTATGACTCATCTTGCCCCCAAGGGCAGCAGTGGTACAGTTGTGCCCTGCACTGTCAGCTCAGATTAGAATCCTTGTACAAAAACGCCAAATAACCGTCACAGTCTTTCTGCTATTTTTACTTTTGCAAAATAAACACGTAGTTGAGTCCCCTTTTGCATACTTGTGTATAAATATTACCTCTCAGCTCCTCTGTTGTGACTGGAGTCACAATAAAAAGCTTGGTAGCTATGGTTACCATGCAACCACCCGCCCAACCCCCCACTGACGTTTTTTTTTACCTTACAAAGAGGGAGGAGCCAAACACAGTCTCTGAAAGTAGGGCTCCACAGGAAGTCAGGTCTATCTATAGTACATCAGCACAACAGAGCCAAACCACCAGTTGTGTGAAATTAACCAGAAACTCGGGGGCAGAATGGCTGCCTTGCTGTCTTGCACCAACACCCTCCTCTTCCTCCTCTCTGTGCAGTTCCATCTGCAGCATCTCTACAGGAGCCTGACGCAGAACGATTGGGATTGATCTGACGGTTGTGTGGGTAGCGTTCTTGTTGTTGCACTGAGGAAAACACTTCCTGCCTGTTAGCAGATGGGATGAGGATGTGTTGCACAGCGAAGTCGGGAAGGCAAACGTGCTCGAAACACACCATCTCAGATCTTCAGTCCTTGAGAGAGCAGCGAAAGCAAGCACAAACCAACCAACCCGGCTACGTCCCCGCAGCTTTCATTCAGATGTACAGAGAGCCATCCGCAGGTCCCACATAACCAACCCCAATCAAAAGAACATCGATCAAAGTCCAAATACCCAGGCCCCCGAAGCTGAACAGCTTGCCCAGACCCTCTCTCCACTGGCCCAGATAAAAACGATCTGCACCAAAACCCCCACGTGTAATGCTACAGACAGAGAGTGAAGAGAAAAAAAAAAAGAAAGAAAGACAAGCCAGAGATCATTGAAGCAAATAATAACATCAACAGAAAAAAAGTCAATGCTACAGACAGAGAGTGAGGAGGAAAAAAAAAGAAAGAAAGACAAGCCAGAGATCATTGAAGCAAATAATAACATCAACAGAAATAGTAGGTTTTTTTTTTTTACTTCAGTGGTGCCAGGTTTACCTGAGGGCTAATGCTGTCGACCATTTGTATCCTCCAGTCCAATCACAAAATAATCGTTTTGAAAAACGTCTTTTACCTATAAAATGAGGAAGACTTAATTAAAATCAAATCATTTACAGAACTTTAACGAGGCAAATTCAGGTAAGGACAGAGCTGAAAAGTCGTCAGAATGTGTGTGTGTGGTGAACCGGTGGTCTCACCTAAACAGTGTACATGATCTAACACGTCACAGGTGGCATTGTAGCGCTTGCGTGGGCAGGACACTGTCATACAGTTGGTGGAATTTGAGCAGCGATACTGAGAGGGATCCAGCTGCCAGCAGAACTGACAGGTGATGGAGAGAGAGAAGTTGGTTTGTTGTTGTCCCGACTCTCCCTGTACAAAACACAAAAAACAACAAAAATAACCACAAAGTTACTTTAGAGATAACAACAAGGCCTAATTACTAAAATGTTAAGTAAGTATGATTAAGTATGCTTCTGTTTTTATAATCTAACCCAGTGGTTCTCAAACTATGGTACGTGTACCACCAGTGGTACTTGTGGAAAATTCATAGTTTTTACATTTACATTTTCAACTGAATAAATGTAAAACACACCATGCACAATTAATACAACATTCAAACATAAACATCTTTATAAACATTTATAAACATCTCTCTTGAGTATAAAAAGTTTGAGAACCACTGACCTAAGCTATACTTTAAGAATAGAATTGGTGTCTTAAATCTAGAGCTGCTAATTGATGGAAAACACACATAACCACAATTATTTTAGACAATATTTAAATATTGAAAATACTGGAAACACATAGCAATTTCTTTTTATTTTCTGTTGAACTCTCCCTTCAAAGAAATGAAAGTTTAACATTCATTTACTGAAGAAAGAACAACAAAACCAAAACAAAACAAACAAGAGTAAAAGTTTAACATTCATTTACTGAAGAAAAAACAACAAAACCAAAACAAACAAGAGTTTATAACATTCCACATCTACTCACTATGCAGTGAACTCCTCTTTTGGTTTTACAGGTGAAAGATGCTGTTCTCCCGTAGGTGCAGTTGTAATGGTAGCTGCACTCCACACAGTCAGCAGGCAGACGACTACACAAACCCCCACTTGGACACTTTAAAGTGTAGTTCTCGTCATCCACAGGAGACACTGCAAAACAGCAATTGTCACATTATGGGAAAGCTGGGATCTCTTTTCATCCTCTAACACTTCATCATTTTCACTTTTTGTGGCGGCGCAGTACAACCTGAACCGTCGGCCTGTCTAATAAAGAGGCACACATGTAGACAATCATTCACACACTACCACTCCACAAAACTGTACATTTTCAGATAAATACAAATGTTATGTAATCATAGCTGAGGAGAAATTGAACTTTTATTTTCATATGCAAGTCAAAATGCGTAGCAAAAATGTAAATGTCTTGCTAAATTCGGAGGAAGGCACAGCGGGTGACCGACACTTTGTCCCCAACAAGCAGAACATGAAAACACTTTGTCGGCCATTTACTCCTGATTGCTGAAGTTAGCTGATTTCCATAGCAGCCAGAGAAAAGTGTTGCAGCTAAAACAAATCCAAAAGTGCAGATAAGAGTACAAAGTAGGCCTGTGAGAAATTTGTTTATCACTGTTAGTGATGTAGGCTTATCATGTTATACCAACATGTGTGTGTTTACCTGGTGATGCAGCAGGCACCACTGGGCTGGTGATGACAGGTCCATGCTGGGCATCTTTGGCGTAACGAGGATCCTGGTCTATGTGAGGTGAGCTCATGTACCCTGGAACAAAGAAAAAAATTATAATTACAGTTTATTTCTTTAACCATTGTTATGCCTCTGGCTGACATCCTTATGTTGACATTAGTTTTATAAACTAAATGCTAAATTCTTCTTTCTTTTGCTAGTAACATCACGATAGAACACCTGTCTACAAAATGTACATATAGCATCACATTATAAGAAAAGAGAAATGCATTATTAACCACATTAAAATAAGTGTAAATGAGTTGATCCATCAATGACAACAAAGCCAACAAAGTCTTCAAAAAACATTTAGGATGAGAGTCTGAAAATATCTTGGAATCCAGTACTGGCAAGTTTAGCTGTGGATAAACAGGTAATATTACAGAAGAGAGAAAAAATACTTTAATATCTAGAGAAAATATTTAATTTAAAGGATAAGCAAAGTTTTGAGGATGAACTTCATTTTGTGTTGAGGATTTGAGGTTGGGATAAATGAATATTCATTTACCAATACCATGTCATTATGGACATCTTTTTTGTTAGTGGTTTGATTTTCAAAAAGCAAAAATACAAAACGTAGTCCATACAAAAAGCACAGAGAATTATGTTAATCGACTGTTTTTAATACCTCAAGTATAACAGTGGCTGGTTGGTTGAAAAAACAATTCCAATTGGCTCCTTTATTTTTTAAGTTACTGTATTAACGGATCGATTATTTTAAATTATATATTAATATTTTACAGGCATTCAGTGCAGTACATATTTCCATTACCAACTAGCCCCAGCTTATGTTAGCTTTAGCTCGCTAGCTAACCAGGTAATGCTAACAGAGTATGGACAGAGGCTCAAACGTAGGATAACTAACGGGTCAGCTGAATCAAAGGTATCTCTGTCACGTTGTACATACCACTGACACACTGTAGGAGCAGGTCCATAAACAGTAGGCTGACAATTCCATAGGTTTTGACGCATCGTCCTCTGTCCGGTCTCCATATGTGACAGCTAGTAGCCATTGTTGCAGCACGATGGTGCATTCAGGTCGGGTAGGAAAATACTAAATCAGTGGTCTATTTCAGTGGCTTGCGCTTTAACAAACGATGACTTAAAATGTGCCCATGTTTTAAAATAATCTTGTGATACGAGGCAATTATATATCAATTATAATTGATTATAATTATATATATAATTATATATATTGTATATAGGGGACAGTGTTCTTTCCTGGGTAGTATTTCTAAAAAAAAAAGTCTAATTGAAGGTACACAGTGGATGAAAGATTTGTACTCTTGCCTGCAGGACCACAGGTTTGATCCCTGATGGTTATTAATGGTGTTTTGTATGTTTCCCTGAGTGTATACTGTACTGTATGTTCAAAACATACCTGGGTCCACCTAAACAGTAAGAAATTTAAGTTTTTAAAAGGCATACATTTTACTGTAAAATGAGTTAGTTAGCAGTAAATGGCGGAGTCAGTAGAATCTTCTAAATGTCATCCTCTAAGTCTAGTTAATAGACCTCTTCTTGAAGGTGTCTGAAATTAACATAAGTATTTTGGGATTGAGTAAATAAATTATGTTGCTTTTGATACTAAAATAAAAGTTTACTCAAATTCACAACTTCCACCTCAACTACAGGTCACGTCAAACCCAAGACTAAATGAAACCATTTTAAATTTTACAGCCCAGCACTGTGTTATTAAGTTGTTCACTGATGACACATTGTGTTGCAAAGGATGTGGTCAGTCACTGCCACTGTGAACGTTCAATTTCCAATTATTGTTGTATTTACTTCTTTGAATACTAATAGTTAACCTTCTATTATGTCCATTTTTCATGCTGTTTTGAAGTGCATGTTATTTCATTGATTACAAATTCCTGGAACGACTGCATGAAAGAGCCTAAAATGAACCTGCTGTGCTTTTTAATAAAAATTAAATACATTGAACTGCATAGAGAAAACATGAAAAAACCCACTTGCAGATGATATTTTAATGGCAGACATCAAAACTTAAACACTTCCCAAAACTTCCTTCATCCCTGCGTGTGGAAGACCTCCCTGTTTTTCTGCACCACACTTTCACAGCATCACTGTCACTGATACAACATTCTTTGCATTCTGTTTTTTGTTTTGTTTTTGTTCTCACTAAAACTCTTCCTCTGCGTTTCGACAGCGGGAGTCCTTGAGCAGGGTCAGGCGAGCCAGCACCTCAGCCACCGACAGTTCTCCGTGGACTTTGTTGTCCCTCGTGCGAACGTTGACACTGTTCGTCAGCTTCTCCTTCTCTCCCACCACTGCCAAAAAACACAAAAGGACAGCAGTTTCACAGGAGTAAACAGTTACCATAACACATTGTTGGCACATTCGCCAAGACTCTGCTAATTTTAGCCACAGTATTGTTACGGCGCCTGAAGTACATCTGCTGAATCGTCAACAAATAATACATTAAAAAAAAAAAAAAATCTGTTCAGCTGGCTGTGTTGACTGTATAGAAACTAAAATATTGGTATTTAATTCCATTTGGTTTATATAATATGTTGTTAATGAGAAGAAAATAAGCATAAAACACTAACCAAGAATGAAATTATATTGTGCCAACTGGGCATTTCGGATTTTCTTGTTCAGAAGGCAGCTGGAGTCCAGGTCAGCGTCTGTCATGAAACCAGCTTCTGTGAACTGCTTACACACCTGAAACACACACACAAAAAAACAGTCACTCGTAAAGTTCCTGTCTATGTAAATAATTGAGGAAAAACTGACACGGCAGAAACTACACTTTACCCGCTTTGCATAATCCTCACAGGACGGATTGACGGGAACCATCATCACCTGACGTGGAGACAACCACAGCGGCCTGCAGGGGGCGAGACATTAAAACTAAATATTTCCAAAGAAATAAAACAACCATAATCACACATTAAACCTCAGCTTGTAAATCATCAAAGATGAAAACAGTCCAGTCACCATTTCCCTGCGTAGTTCTCTGTTAGAATGGCAATCATCCTCTCCACTGAGCCCAAGATGGCACGGTGGATGATGACTGGTCTGGCTTTGTCATCTCCATCCTTCCTGTAAGACATCAATATTAGCATGACTACTAAGGGGCTCTTGTAAAATAATGCTCTTTAGAAAATACAGTTGAAGAGAGAAATAGGAAAGTTCAGTATCCTAAAAAAAAATCCCAGTTGGTTTTATGGATCTCCAACTTGTTACAAAGTATTTCTCAACATACAAGCTTTATGAAAAAACCCTGAGGTATTTTCTTTCTGCATATAAAAAAAATGGTTTCGTGATCATATCATTACGTAAACTGAATAATACGCTTTGCATTATGACATTTACATGTTGGAGATTGAAATGACAGTATTTCTAAAGACTCTTTTAAAAAGAAAAAAAAGAAGAAAAAAAAAAGCTTTTCCCACTTCCATCTCAGTTTAAGCAATTGTGCAGTTCAAGGTGTATTTATTTACTTGTATTGAATTTAGAATCAATACCAATTCGGTGCAATCAGTAGTAGAGTAATTTGTATAAAGATATTATCGTTAGCATAGCACTGCACTGAGAGATGCTAAAAATACACTCGTCGTGGCTCTCACTTTTGTTCATCGATTTGCATAAATAAAAACTCCTAAACACTCTGGACTAGAACATAATGTGGACACATACATACAGCACCCAGTTCCACTCAGTCACCCATACATTTACACTACGGTTCTTAAACTCAATAACTGCAGTTGTTCTATATAAATACGCTGAGCAGTTTTTTTCTTCATGAATAAGCTTTTATATTTTCACTTCTCATAATCACTGCTGAGAACTTTTTGTTCTCTCTTCCCCCCCCTACCCCCCCCCAAAAAAAGCACAATCACTGTAGAGAGCAGACACAGCGGTCAGTTTAAAGGATTCCTTCTCGTACGTTTAGCGGACTGAACTTCTGAACATTTTTGCATAATGCCATTCTTACTCACCCGACAAAGGTCAGGTCGAAGCGTATGGGCAGCTGGAAGTCCAGCTGAATAGTTGCACACTGGTGATACCGTCCAATCGCATCTTTGATCTTAATGTCAATCTGCAAAGGCACAGCAAGATTTAGAGCTATTACCAAAACCTATGTAAGGGAGTCAAGTGATTGAAAATTGCAATTTGACGGAAATAAATATGTTCTCACCTTAGGACCATAGAAGGCACCGTCTCCAGGGTTCAGTTTCCACGGCTCTCCAAACTCCTTCAGGCTGTTTTCCAGTTGCTGTCAAACGTGAATCATGGAATTTAAATTACGATTAAAATATTTGAAGCAGGCATTTCAGCCCCACCAATGGAGTATTAAGAGCATAACCAGAGTCCAGTCTGTATTTCACAGTCTTTATAATTTACATCATACAAAGGGAGCCCCTAGCAACTGGCCAAATCTAATGAGTGAACTCCAGCGACATGAAAGAGCTCAGACAACACAGGAGCAACAGGCCTTCAAGGAACTGTTATGACTCACACGACGAGAAGTCCACAGCATTTCATTTATTTTATTTACCCTCAATTTAGAAGCCAAGATTTTTGACAGTGTTTGAACAAATATTAGTTAAAAAAATATGTAAACTACAACATGGAGTTGTAACAACATTTATATTATTATTTATTTTTACCTCCTCAGCCTGGTTCCACACAGCAATGTCACCCAGGAACTTTTCTGGACGAGTGGAAAGATGAAGCTGGAACGAAAAGCCAAATACATCATAAACGCAGCGGAGGAAGTCCAGGCAGCCCTTCATCTCTGACTCTATCTGTAAAACAAAAAAAAAAAATCAAGACATAGGTATTAGTCAACATTAGACAAGGTGACAGAGCGATCTACAGCTTTCGCAAAAGAACCCGTGGTGCGATCACCTGGTCCATGGTACAGAAGATGTGAGCGTCATCCTGCTGGAAACGTCGGACTCTGGTGAGCCCGGTCAGAGTTCCTGACAACTCGTTTCGGTGGAGGACTCCAAAATCTGCGAGCCTCAGTGGCAGCTCCCTCCATGAGCGAGGCCTGTGGCTGAACATGAGGCTGAAGCAGAAGCACAGATGACATCAGTAAATGGGACTCTTATAAAATGAACTGCAAATTGCCGTTTACAGTGCACAAAAAATAAAAAATCTACCAGTGCCCGGGGCAGTTCATAGGCTTCAGAGCAAAGACATCGTCCTCCACAGGGAAGGAGAACATGTTGTCGCTGTAGTGCTGCCAGTGTCCAGACGTCTCCCACAGTTTACTGTTGTAGATATTGGGGGAGGCTACTTCCTGAAAGCCTCTGCGCCAGTATTCACTCTGCAAGACAAAAATATAGAATTCTTTTGGCTCATTCGTTCGAGGAGACGTTGGCCTGCAGTGATAACACGATGTTCAAAACTAACACATCTCTTTAAATTACAGCAAATGAAGTCATGTGATAACTATCTTGCACCATCTCTGTGCACTAGTTTTCTTGGCAACGACTGTTGTGTCAGTGTCTGCTGTGAAAGTCTTCAAGATGTCAAATACGTCAAACAGCCATGTTTCTGTGCATTCACTTCCCATGGTTTAGTTTACATTAGTAAATATGATAAACTACGTTAACCCTATGGTGTTAATAACACCGCCATGTTTCACCATCTGTAAGACTGAGCTCTCTGTATGGGGGATTTATAAAAAAAAAAAAAAAATACTTTGTCATAGATTTGAATTGTATGGGGAAACAAAACTTCTAACAACATCTAGTATTTCACTTACATAAGCAACGATCAAAGATTTTTTTATTTTATTTCCCTTTAATTTTCAACTGCACTGATCTGCTCTGGTCAGAGCTGAAGCTGAATACTGATGCTGTGAAAGACAATGTCTGTGTAGGTGCTCAGTCGTGCAGGTTCTCTTATCCAAAAATAGTTACATCGAGGGCAACTGGACGGAGGAGGGGTTTCTTGAAGACGTTTGACGTCTCATCCAAGAGGCTTCGTCAGTTCTTGAATGAGAGGTGAAACGTCTTCAAGACACCTACTCCGTCCAGCGCATGCCAATGATTTTAAACCATTAGTATGATGAAGGTAAACATGGTTCTGTCATCGTACCCTGATGAAGTCAGTGAGAGTGTTGTAGATGTAGGCACCACGTGGCATGAAAAAGCAACTGCCTGGACTCAGGTCGTGGAAGAAGAACAGCTCCTGGTCCTGTGAAACAGACAGAAAGAGAGGGAGACAATTCTCTGTGTGAGAAAATCTGTTTGATCTCTACAGAATGTAATTAAAACACAAGGGTTTTAATAAGATGTCTCCTCACATGCTTGACGTAATTTTATTGCATTATTTTTAAAACGGTTATTCAAACATTTAGTTGAAAATGAAGTTGAAAACGATCTGGCTGGAAAAAAAACAAAAAAACAACTTTCTACCTTACTTTATAACTGTATAATTTCGTAATCGTCAATCTTTTCTGAAGTGCAGTTGCAGACCACACTGTGCATGAGAAGAGGTCGTTCAAACTACACAGCTCCATCTTTAGGAGAACATGGTGATTTTTTTTTTTCCACCTCCCTGAAACTGGCATTGACAGCAATATAACTCGCTCCTTGCATTTAATAAGGAGTCATGTTGTAATCAGTGGTGATTGAGGTGCTGCCGTCTGCATCTCCCATGCTGTTGAACCAGCTGGGGCTCTCAGATGACTCACAGTGAGTGGAGGGTGCGTAAACACGGGAACACAGTGCCCCCCGCTGGCTAAATGCGGCAAGCAACGATATACAGCATGACGATGCGGTTTTTAATGATTGCATGTGGGACTTTATTTATGGTCATGTTAAATGAGTTCAGACTTGAATCCAGTCCAACTCAGTTGTTGGAGTTTTCTTGTCACCACAGCAACACAAACAGACGTGACTTTCAGCCTCAGCCATTGAGAAGAAGAAAAAGGGAAACGAGATCCTGTATCTCCTGAAGTGGTTGCAAAATACTTGTGTTTAAATTTGGAGTTGATGTTATTTTAAAACAAAGCCTATTTTTTTCTTCAGCGTTGGATTCATGGCACAGGAGAAGAAAAGGTCACCTGATGTAGTTTGCCTTCAGCAAATATAAATCAAAACACGTTTGGTTTTTTTTCTGGTTATGAACATGTTTGACTGAATACGGTGACTCACTTTTCCAATCTTGCGATGGTCCCTGTTCTTGGCCTCCTCCTGAAAACGTTCCCACTCCTTGAGCATCTTTGAGTCGGGGAAAGAAATCCCATAGATTCTCTGTAATGTTTCCATGTCAGAGCGACCCTCCCAGTAGGTGGACGAGTTCTGAAGAATTGTTTCAAATTGAAGAAAAAAAACCTATAAATATTCCAATTTTAAGCTAAAAATTATAATTAGATCATATTAAAAAACTTCAACATACCTTGTAAATCTTCATGGATTTGATTTTTCCCGTGTGTCTCACGTGGGGACCTCTACATAGATCAATCAAGGGGCCACATCTGTACAGAAGCACAGAGCCATAAGGCAGTGAGCTTCATGTTGTTCAGTTAAAACAAATCTCTCAAATACAGAACATCTTCTGACAAACAGACCTGTAGACGGTGGTGGTCGGGGTCGTGACTTTCTCTTTCAGGATGCGACACTTGAACTCATTGTACTGAATGAAATATTGGGGAAAATTAGAAGATTAGAAGTACATTGGGTTATCATTTCTGTTTGAAAAATTATCCTCTGGGAGTTTTTTTTTTTTTTTACCTTAAACATTTTCAGCAACGTCTCCTTGCTGATCTCAAGTCTCTCAAACGGCTGTTTTTCTTTCACCACGGCCTTACAGAGCGTCTCCAGGTCCGCAAACTCAGTGCTGGACACTCCCCTAGGATCAGATTCCACCTTTAAACAAACCCTTTTAGATTCCACTTTTTAACAAACCCTTTTACTGACGTTATGATTCCACTTTTTAACAAACCCTTTTACCGACGTTATCTGACAACAATTTGTAAAAACTTTTAAAGAAAAATAAGCTCTTCTTTAAACTGTATGACCTCTATAGGTCAGCTTCTCTTCTTACTTCTGTCCATCCAGGAACATGTCGTAGTAGAATCCATTCTCTATTGGAGGTCCATAACATAAACAACCTCCGTAGAAACGTTCCATTGCCTCACCCAGAATGTGAGCACTTGAGTGCCAATAAACCTGAACAAGACACATTTTAAATGGATTAATGTATTAATAAAGATCACTGATTTGACTGTAAACTAGTAAAAGTATTTGTAAATAAAAGTTCAGTAAACCCACTGCCTGAGCATCATCATTGTCAAAACGCAAGATCTCAAGAGAGCAGTCCTGTTCCAGAGGTCTGTCCAGGTCCCAGAGTTCACCGTTGACCCGTGAAATCACAGCATTGTCAGCTAGACCTTGGCTGAAAGACAAGTGGACCCAAAGTTTCTTAGCATTGCTGAGATCTAAAGGTCAAATAAATAAATTGTTTTTGTTCACAACATCCCTGTGGTGTAGGTGGACACTACATGTCTAACTGACCTGATTCCACAAGCACACTGGTACGGTGTTGTGACCCAGGCTTTGCCTGCCAGCTTTTGGCCATCGGGCAACTCCACAGTGATGGACTTTCCATTTGCAGCCTTTTTTGCCAGCAGGGCGTCGCTCTCTCTCTTCAGCTCCTCATAGAGACTAAGGCGTTCAGGTATGTAGGCAGGCCAGGGTTTCAGCTGTGGTTGAACAAAAAATTATATAGTGTTGCTTTTAACATATATACGATATAATAATACAACGTTTATATATTATATAAATAATACAATAAACTAATAAATAGCTTAACAATGTCACGGTTTTATACCTCTTTCAAACCACTGTCTCCTTGGACCTTTTCTTGCTTCTTCTCCTTCTTGTTCCTCTCACCAGATTTGTTATCAGTGGCTGCAACCTGTGAACAAGTGGGAAGAGCCACATCACACACATGCTGTTACACACACGGGGGCACAAAGCTATTTTAAGAAGTGGCGTTATATCTTGACAGTGTAATAGACCAGGGTCAGCTACTCACGACGGTGGCGTAACTAACATTCAAACGGAGGCTGCATTCACTGTTCATGACTTTACCTTGTTTTTATCCGGTCGGTTGACTGTCTGTTTCTCTTTGCTGCTGTTCTCCACAGATCTGTCAGACACCGCTCCTTGACGCCTCTTGCCTTTCGCCCCCTCAAGCTCCAGCTCCGCCTGCAGACTCCGGCGGAGGTGCACTAGCCGGTACCTGAGCTTCTCGTTCTCCGTTCGCAAGTTCTCCAGCTCTGGGGAAACCGGCGCATCTGCGCAGAAGGTCGGGCCATTGCTCAGTCCATCTCGGAGGGCGGAGATTTCCTTGGTGAGGAGCCGAATTTGGTCTTCTTGCGCCGCCAAACGTGCTGCCAAGCGCTCGGCCATCTTTAAATAGAGAAGAAGACCCCTGAACAGCTAACTTCCGGTGAGGGTGTGCAGATAGTAACGGTCCCCACTACACAAATTACATCTTGTTAAATGTCAGGTTTATAAAAACAATATATATTAAAAAACAGTTTTTTATCACTGCACTTTAAATTGTTTTATTACACAACTATTTAAATTGCAGTGATCACCAATGAACCACATGAACGTTAATCGCACGTTAAGGTATAAATGGGGAACAACATATGTTATCATATGTTAAAAATAAAAAAAGTGCATTTGTTTCTTTAATTTGCACCTGTCGTTATTTAAGGTCGACATGAGCAAATTTTGAAAAGCGTGATTTAAAAAGAAAAAAAAAGTCAAGGTTAAAATTTCTTGTCGTTCGAATCTATTTACGGTTGTTAGGGCAACAACCAATCAGAACGCATGACAATTTGTGACGTCGAAAGTTCTTACTTGTCAGTTCACGTTCTCAAAGCCACTACCATGGCAGGTGTTGGGAAAGTACTACAGTTTTTCTCCAGAGTGTTGGTTACCGATCTCAGTGATACAGTCATCGTGAATTATATTGAATGCTGAAGAGGATCGACGCATTTACAGTATCTATTTATTCATATCAAAACGGATTCCTGAGCTTTCAAATATTGTAGTGACGGGTTATTAACGCCAGGGGGCAGTGGCATGTTTTCCTATCATCTGCATTACAGCCTATAGCTGTAAACACTGCTCGTTCATTCATGTGCTCAGGATCTGTTAGCTGACGCTGCAGGTAAACAAATAGAACACAGACCAACTATGACATGTTTACACCACATCTCTGACGATTCTATTTACGTGTCTAGTTTACATGTGACCTGAACGGACGCTGCGTAAATTTAATTTTTGTAAGTTTACAGTACATGTTGCACATCACTTGCTAGCTAGTCGCTAGGTAACGTTCGCCAAACTCGACTCAGTAACTTGTCCATTTAAATCTCACTTACTCGTTTCTACGATACTTCAGTTGTTACAGCGAGAATTAAAGAGGTGAACAGACCTGCTGACATTCGGCGTCAATCGGGATAACCGAGGAGACTGTTTACTCTATTATTCAGAGCCACTGTGGTAATAACTTCCCGTCTTTTAGGTTTAACGTCTGTACTACGTGTCTCCCACAAATTCACGTCCTACGGATCGCAGTTCGCAATTCTAACATATTTCATTTGATTATTTTTCTATTTTCTTATCAGTATATACTGGTCGTATCACAAAGTATCATAGTTTCATAGTTAATTTACGTATACATTGATTGCTTACATTGCAGCCCCCCACAGCTTGGGACAATTTGATGTTGCCGTTGTCAGAATGGCCTCAGGTTCGAGCTTTGCCCCTCCAAAGTTGGCGGATTTTATCCTGACTGAGCGGCTGGGCAGTGGTACCTATGCTACAGTCTACAAAGCCTACAGGAAGGTAAACGTGTATTTAGATGATCCACAAAGTAAATCACAAAACACAAATATCCATATGTCAACAATCTGTGCCCTAAACACATATCACACACTTTATTGTTAGAGTTAATGATAATGAACCAACATTAACAGCAAGTAACTGGGTTTTTTAGTGTTAGGAAAAAAATGAATGTGCTTTTTACAAAGACTAACGCTCATTAACAGCAAGTAACTGGGTTTTTTAATGTTAGGAAAAACAAGTGCTTTTTACAAAGACTAACGCAATAACTTGTCCTTGTATTTTTGCAGTCGTTATCACATGCAGGAACTGATAGTATTTAAGTTGATTACTGTGGTTTATAGAGCTAATAGAGTTAATACATCT
>NC_024311.1:17063570-17080218 GCF_000523025.1 Cynoglossus semilaevis | reverse complement strand
CAAACAGTCGTGAAGTGGTGGCAGTAAAGGTTGTTGGGAAGAAGACTCTCAATAAGGCGTCCACAGAAAACCTACTGACTGAGATTGAAATCCTCAAGACTGTGTGTCACCCCCATATAGTCCAGCTCAAAGACTTCCAGGTTTACACCTCCTGAATATATATTTTTTTTTTCAATTGATTTATATATATATATATATATTTTCAATTGATCTTATTGTTAACTGATCATTCTAATCAGTTATTTGGAGTATCCGTCTGTCCAAACTGTGTATTTTTTTTGCTGTATCTCACAGTGTATATGGTTAAATTATTTCAGTATAATTTGTTTTTTGTCTCATTAGTGGGATGCCGAGAACATTTATCTGATTATGGAGTGGTGCTCTGCTGGAGATCTCTCACGTTTTATACGCAGTCGCCGGATTTTACCAGAGAAAGTGGCCCGGCGCTTTCTGCAGCAGATAGGTGAGTGACATTTTAGAGGATTATGTCATCTAAAATTCCAGGGGGGATTTGAAAGTAGGTGTAGAGTGCAGTGGAGTACAGTTTGAATGTTAAACCTAGACTAAATGTGGGTGGGTGAAGGGTGGGCGGAATGTTGATGTCTGATCCCATTGTTTGAGTTTAAAAAATGGCTGAAAATAGTGAAGCTATCATTGTTCTTTAAGGTTGGCTGTAAAGTTTAGTTTGACTGTTTCTCTTACTGTGTAATTGTATATGTGTCTGTGTAAACAGCCTGTGCTCTACAGTTTCTCCATGAACGAAACATATCCCACCTGGACCTGAAACCTCAGAACATTCTTCTCAGCGGCTCCTCCCTCAAACTAGCAGGTGTGTTCTCCAGCATGTAAATAAAATGTTGTTTTATTTAGAGAAAGATACGGGCGACGTATTTAAAAAAAACAAAAACATTACATTTGTGTACATTGCCTTTTGAACAGTACACATAAATGTTGATCTTTGCAGAGGTGTGAGGGAGTTTTCATTCACTGCCACCTCACACTACAAACATGTTGTTTACATTCTGATCTCCGTAGACTTTGGTTTTGCTCAGTACATGTCACCGTGGGACGAGCAGAGGGTACTGAGAGGTTCTCCTCTCTACATGGCCCCTGAGATGGTGTGCCAACGTCAGTACGACTCCAGAGTGGACCTGTGGTCAGTTGGAGTTATTCTCTTTGGTGAGTTTGATACATATAACATGCCTTATATTAATGCTTGTCAGAATTCTGTTCCTATGGCACAATTAAAAATTGAAATTAATTCAAGTCGTTCTACTCCATGTTTAATGTTTACACAGAGACGCTGTTTGGGAGACCACCGTTTGCATCTAAGTCTTATGGCGAATTGGAGGAAAAGATCCGAAGTAACCAACCTGTAGAGGTGAGATTTAAATGTTATTTGCGTTTTTCTGCAGAGAAATTGCTCAGCATTCAGTTTGCACAGAAAATATGATCTAATAACAAAAAGGACTTACATTTGTTATAATGTGTAAAGCTGTTGAAAATTACAATGATTAATACTGTAAAATAATTTAATAATTCACAAGCTGTCCATCAAAATAAACATTTTCTGGTTTGAGCTTCAGTTTGTAACCACTAGATGTCGTGCTTTGACACTAATTTATGGCTCAGTAACTGGAGCCCCTGACAGTGGAGGCTGAAATATTAATTAATAAGATTTATAGACGTAGTTCTCAGAGACATAATTATAACTTGGTAAAAGAGTTTTATTTTCTGTAAAATGAATTTAACCTTCAATTAAGAATTTTAAACTTCTTGGATTTAGATGCTAAAGCAAAAAAAAAAATAAAAATGCTGTGACAGAAAAAGGGCAAGACAGTAAAAAAAATCGAGGCCTTGTAAACACGTAAATGTCTGTGTCCAGCTAAAGGCTTGAACTTTGGATTACATTAACACACGGTCCATTAGCTGAGGATCCACAAAGAGGGTTTTAAGGTCATCTTTTGACAAGGGCTAGTGGTGTGACAAGAGAGGGTCTTCAATAAGAAAGAAATGTGGCCGTCCCTTTCCTTTGGAATGTCCTTTGGATCGAGTTCAACTTAATAAAGTTGTGTTTCGTTCTTGAGCTCCCTCCTGGGGCCAGGGTTTCCAAGGACTGCAGGGACCTTCTGCTGCGGCTGCTGGAGAGAAATCCAGATGTTCGGATCACCTTTAAGGAATTCTTTGCTCACCCTTTTGTGGATTTGGAGCACATGCCCAGTGCAGAAAGCCTTGGGAAAGCGGTGAGAGAATAAGAATGGAAGAAAGTACTAAATGATAACTGTTTGATAAGCACATCACAGCCCCATGTGTTATTGTGTGGATGCAAATGCATACACAAGCAGTCTGTAATACCAGCTCCAATGTTCCCTTTCAGAAAGAGTTGGTTCTTCAGGCCGTTCAGAAAGATCAGGAAGGAGAGCGGTCGGCTGCTCTCTCACTGTACTGCGCTGCCGTAGAGCACTTTGTCCCAGCGATTCACTGTAAGAACAACAACAACCTTTTTTTCGTACTGTTTGTAGCTCAGACACACAGTAATGCACTGCACCAAAATCACGTAACAAATCAGGCTCACCAAGTTTTTTTTCTTCTTTACCTTCTTGCAGATGAGGTAGATCGACAACGTAAAGAAACGCTGAGGCAGAAGGTAATTCTGAAAACACGTCACACAGGGATTACTATTTTCAACAGGGTCTGTTTTGAACATTACCGTAGCTTTCACTAGGAATTAGCCTTCTCTATGAACACCATACGGTGTGGCTGGAGAGCACGTGGTGTGGTTGAGGTGATTGAGTCGACGTCTTTTCCCAGGTCAGCCAGTATGTGTCCAGAGCTGAGGAGCTGAAGGCCCTGGTGGCCTCAGAAAACAGGCAGAGTTTTGAGGAGGCTCGGACCGCCAGGGATGTTCTGCGAGGTAACACACACACACATACACACACACACAGACAATGAACAGTGGTACCCAAACTGGGGCGCAGGTCCAATGAACAGTGGTACCCAAACTGGGGAGCAGGTCACACAGCAAGTTAAACGACTTTTAATATGTTTTTTTTTTTTTGCACAGTGGGAGTTCCGTGGATTTGTTATTTGATTGAATCTGTTTGTAAGAAGAGAAGTTTTGTAGGAATGACCGTGTTTTAAATAAAGTATATATAGAAACTAATGCTTCAAATTTCTATCATCTAATTTTTCCAGAAATGTCTCGAGACCAACCACGACTGATGGCTGCTCTGGAGATGGCCAATACTGCCGTCGCTAAGGTTAGCATGACTCCGTGTGCTGTGATATTTCTGATTCAGGTCCTGGTTCCTAATGTGATTTCACCACTAGAAACAGATGACACTACTCGCTGAGTGGGATCTTACACTGAGCAAAAATAATGTAAAAAAAAATTATTAACTGATGGTTTTAGCCAAAAAGAAACCACTGCCACTCCCACATCTTTTAAAATAAGCGGTGAACCACAAGCATCTCATGGCTGAACTGATGCTGTGTCACTGCTCTATCTCTCTGGCCTGATTTACAACATTGTGTCGCCCATTTTTTATGTCCCGATAGGAACAGGGTGGAGTGGATGATCACGACGTCCTGGACATGTACCAGCAGTGTTTGGGGGAGCTGCTGTTGGTCCTGGCAGGTAGATAATGTGTTTTTTGGCTTCATGCAAACTAGCTTTAAATTGTCATTTGTACTTTGGCGTTTTTATTCATAAAATTTGGAGATAGAGAACTCCAAACACACTGGGGTCCTATCATACACCTGCGTACATGCTGTTATTTAAAAAGCTTGACAGTATGTTAAGTGATTGAGAGTAAAGATTGAAGAAGCAGTATGTTAAGTGATTGAGAGTAAAGACTGAAGAAGGAAAAAAAAATTATGACATATATATGACGTACAGATGATTCCTTGGATAGAGAGCAAAGATGTGAAGATGCATTAAGAGGTCTTTAAGTGAAAACAGATAGAAGTAAACCGAGAAAGACTTCAAACCAGACTGAGGCTCTTTGCCAGAGATGCATATGAAAAGATTCTGAGTAAATAACCCAGGGGAAGTCATCTGACGTTGGTGAGAGCTAAACTGACAGAGAAAGGAAGACGTGGACTTAATAAAGGCAGGGCAAACAGACAGAGGAACTACAGAAGAGACTCCAGTGACTCCCTCTGTGGCCTGGCCTTCATTAGCCTCTACTCATGATCTCATCTGGAAGATCAGCCTAATGGAAGAGGTGGGCTAGAGTGATCCACATGTGGCTCTGAGCCGGAGTCAGACCTGGTGCCAGCTCCCTGTGTGTGGTATGAGAGTTCTGACATATGCTTCCCATTCAGGCAGCTCGTTTCATTTCTTTGTGTTGTTTCACACTGGAAACAAATGAAACTATTATCTCACTAATGGACAGAAGTTTGGATTGTTTCATCCTGGTCGTTGTTGTATTCAGTGTAGGTTCAGTCTCCCTAAAAAAGGCTGAAAATGTGTATTTAAAAGTCAGATCTGGACTGCAGGCAGGTCAGGTAAGCACACGTGTTAGTCTACTAGTCTAATAATAAACCTTTAATATGTCTTCATATAAAGGCCTATTTTTTGTGTATATTTAGGTCTACAGTACCCTGCAGGCCTTGTTTTTTTTTTATCTTTGGCATTGAGAAAGTATTCATTGTTTTATCTGTTTATTGCTTTTTTTGTTTTTTTTTAGCCTAAACGTGAACATCTGTCTCTGTTGTCTTTTAGTTCGTCTCACATCACTTTTGCCCTAACAACTTGGAGGCATTCTTTAAATTGCTGCTTTGTCCTATTAACGTGATCTCTTGAAGTGCGTTAGAGAATCACCAGGGGGATTGTGGGAGGATATCATTAGAACCTTTTTTTCCTTGAGGTCTTAGGTAGTTTTGATGATCAGCCTGCAATCATTTCTGCCCTTCAGCTCCCACTCCCACGCTTGGAAAAAAATCCAATCTGGTTCTGACCTCACGCTGAACAAACGCAGTGATTGGGTAGTGACGTTTCCTCTCTTCCTGTCATTAACAACACACCTTGTTTTTCCCTCTCGTTGATCCAGCTGAGCCGCAGGGTCGCAGGAGAGAGCTGCTCCACGGCGAGGTGAGTGGGCGAAGGCGGCGACCCTTATGTTGACTGCCTGTAATGGTACAGAAAACGATGCATCAGTTCCAACGTGCCTTCAGCTCATTACTGTACACTGGTCACTTCATCACATGACCTCTGTGCTAACAGTCTAATAACACAATCTGTCACATTTTTGTCTTATACATCCATCATTGTCTGCCTTGTAATTGGACAGTTAGAGGGTCGAGAAGGAAATAGGTCACATGGCAACTATGTGGAAAAAAAGGTCACACGAAGTACTGCAGAATACTGTTATATAGAGAACTGTTTTTATCAGAAATTATTTTAACTAATATAATTCATTTATATATTTTATTCATTCTAATTAGCATTGTATTAACAGTATATTATCTAACAACAAATTATACAGTTTTATATTATAGTATTCCTACAGTAGTATTAAACTGTTGGCAACAAATTGTATTTCAAACATAGCTCTGATTGGCTCTCAGCCTCAATGATTGGATCTGATTGGACTTCATCAGATTTTTTCATCATGTTGTTACTGGTTAACTAACATCATTATTTAGGCCTACACAATTTCCTTTGATGAAAATTACAACAAAAATAACACTGGTCTGGTTTGGTAATTAAGGCACAAAAAAAAAAGTAGAATAGATGTTATTAAATGAATACCTGCAATGTACCTTGAAAATGTTGAAAACAACATGATTTTTCTCCCACAAACCCCTCAGGAGTAGAGGGGGACGGAGTGGGCCCCACAGACCTCCGCATTTGAAGTTTTATGGGCGTTCGTCTTAAGTAAATTCAGATGCCGCTGTGATAATCTCACACAACATCAGGGAGACGGGGCGGTGGGTTGGATTGGAAGCATGTGTGTATGTGAGAAAAGAGCCGACACATGCTGCCGGGCCTGGAGTCCATGTGCGTTCACATCTACAGCAGAGCCTCCCTCGGCCTTCTCTAAGTTGTAATTCAGTTTCCTGACCTCTAATGTGGGAGTCGCAGCTTTGATGTAACCAGTGTGTGTAAATGTTGTGCCTGTATGGCTGACACACACATACACGATTTCCCCAGGTCCTACATTAGCAGTAGCTGTTCGGTGGTGGCTGAGATCACTAACAAAGGTCACATTTGTGTCTGGACTTTTTTTTTTTTTTAACCACAATGCACAGCGGTGCTTGGTAACTTATTTGGTTTTGTTTTTTTTCGTTTGCCTGGTCTCGTTGATTTGTTTCACATCCATTGTAGTTTGTGATTAAAGCAGTTGCGGCTGAGTACTGTAGTACTGTAGATTTTGGGGTCAGCTCTTTACGGAGGCCCTGTGGTCACACTGATTATTTCCCACAACAGATGTTTTTAAGGGACATTAAGGGAAGCCATCAGTTTAGGTTTGAAGTCTCTACAACCTCAGATGTAGCTGCAGTTATTCAAACAGGTTGTACAAACAGGTAAGAGTCAGAGTGATGAATAAAGGAGAAAACAGCAGATGATGACAACAGTTACTACTTACATATGTACAATATGCATTAGTTTGAAAGGAAAGTAAAAAAAGAGTAAACTTACATTTACAGATCCTGATTTGGACAGAGGGTTTTCATCTGTGATCATCTTCGTCGTGTTCTCTTTCCTGCTCCTCCATAATGAAGCTGTTGACATTGAACAGGAGAAAGAAAATGTCTTTTAAAAAAAAAAAAATTTAGAGTGAGATCTCTTCTAACCAAAAGTAAAAAGTACAATAATCTGACAAAGTAAAATACATTTACATGTATGAGTTTAAGATGATAAAGCTACAGGATTATTTCCCCTTTTTTTCTTTATTCCGAATATTAAGTCTCACTGTGTCAGTGTCACATAATTGCATGGATATAACTCTTCCTGGGGATGTTGTATTATAACCAAAAAATAACGACCACAAACACAAGAAAGAAAATCATTCCACAGTAAACATGTGTTATTTGGAACTTAATGTGTAACTTTTTCTGTCTCACAGATCAAAAGTCTCATGACCAGAGCTGAGTATTTAAAAAAACACATCAAGGTAAGGACAAAATTCCACCCACGGTTTTTTATTTTTTAAATTTTTATGATTTATTTTGGGTGTATTTACCAGATATAAAAAAAGGAAAAAACCCTTATTGTTTATTTCTGAATTTGTCTGAGCAGAGCAGCTGTTTATTTGCTACAGTCGAGTGATGACTTGCATATGTTTCTCTGTCAGATGCAGGAAACTCAGCGAGACGTGTCTCTGGATCGAGAGCCCCTCGCCGACTCTGTCAGAAGCTGTAAGTGTCCCCGCTGTGTTGTTCTAGCATTTTCCTTGTGTGTTTTTACAGTGGCCTGGAGACAAACTGTGACTCGACCGAGGGTCTGGTACGGTGGGTTACCTGAGGTTAAGTGAAGGCCTAGATTTGTGAAGTTCTAATGAGATGTCACTCGGGCAGATGTTTTCCACTAATAAAACATGAGCCGTTCTCTTTCTGTGCCTGCCCCCCCTCGTCCCCCCTCCGCTGCACCACTGTCTGGCTCTTTGATTTCCTTTTAGAACAGCTGGTGTTAAAACCATAGTAATCATAAGACCTGTTGTTAACAGAGACGAACATCCTTCCCCGTCCTTGTTAAAGGACATTTTATTACAGTATGAGTTTGTAATCCACTCGTCCACAGATGACACTTCAATCACATCAATATTTAATTACAGCTCACCATTGTTGTTGATCCATCGCCTCCATTATTATAGCAAACATTTTCTGTCGGTAGTTTTTTCTTAATAAAAACATCTTAATTATGGCTAATCACATGGTTACTGAATATGAAAAAACAAAAACATTTTGTGTAAATTACTGGAACAGAAAGACATGATAATAGCAGACAGATGTCTGTGTTTTACACCTGTTTCTATTTGTGACTAATCCAAATGATGGGTTTATGTTATGATGGAAAATTACCACGAAAAATATGCAAAACTATAACTGCAAATTTTGCACAGAGTTGGTGGATTTTACCCAGTACTGTCGTGACAGTGGGTTGTAGAATGTGTTACTAGCTGAACCGGTGACCTAACATTACTTTTAAATACCACTAACATTTACTTCAGATACTTCATGTATCCCAGTTCTTCATCTTTTTACTTCTACCTACTTCCAAGTACTTTCAGGGCCCGGCCTCCAGATATTTGGATGTGACCTAAAGCTGAGACAGTATCCTGTTCTCCGAAAGAAAAATTCCAGGGGAAATGAGAATTTAAAAAAAAAAAAAAAAAAAAAAAGTGGTGCTGGGGGAAGGGCAGCAGTGAGTCCAGAGGCTGCTCAGGTTTCACGGAGAAAGCAGGTTCTTACTCTGCTGCTGTTATTTTAATAAAACCGCGGCAGAGTCAGCAATGTGAGCTGGATCTGATCCAGACTGGAGAGGGTCACAGCGACGGCAGACTCTGTCTGTTGACCTGAGACTACAGACCGTAGCAGGTACTGCTGTTTTACTGAAGCCATGACAGATTCATTCTCTCTTTTCCTCTGTTCAAAACTACAGGGTTAGTTGATGCTCGTAGATTGAGCAGTTTTCTTCAATGATTTTATAATGAATCACGATTTGGTTCAAGGTTTTTCAGCTGCAAACAAAAGACCTTCATTACTGTTGATAAAGAAGCAGATGATTTAATGAAAAGAAGAATCACTGCTTCATTCAGTTCAGGGACTTTTTTTATCCTCCTGTTTTAGTCTTTAGGGTCAGTGCAGCTCACAGGAAACGGGTCAAACTTTAATGTTTACTTGATATAAATTCTCTTAAAGTTTAACCACACCCCCCCTTCTGTGCCCCCCCCCAGCCTGCTGTCTGCAGTGAACATGGCATTGAGCGTGTGAACAAGACGAGACGCCTCCCTGACCATCAGACGGCCAGTCACAGGAGGAGCCCTGGACACAGGGCTGTGGCAGAACCGAGGTTCTGTTCAGACCAGGTCAAACCCGGGTTTTAAAACTCCTCTGTTCATCTGGGTGGGACGATGCTGCTGATTCTTAATCCTTATTTAACTTTAACTACACCAGAGTCTGCCAGCTACACTTACTGTGGTTATTTATTAACTTAACCTAGTTAAAGTATAAACTAATGCTGTGTGTGTGTGTGTGTGTCGGTTCCTCTCTGGGTTTTTCTTGAACAATCATGTCAAAGGACTGAAATGTTTAATCTGGTTAAACACAGGGTAGCTGTGGATTCATCACGATTAATCGAGATAAATCATCAGTCGTAAATAAAACAAATATTGGTGTCACTGTCACCTTATTGGCCGTAAATCATCAGTCGTAAATAAAACAAATATCAGCGTCACTGTCACTTTATTGGACTTACTTCCTGCTCTGCGTTGGTCAGGCTGGTCCGACGTACGCTGGGCGTCTTGACCTGAAACTGGAACCTCCACTGACACCTGCAGTGGTGGAGATGGAGTTTTAGGCTTCATGGAAACAAAAACGCTTTCTGGCAGTGTGTGTAAATGACAAGATGTTTATCATCTGTCTTGGACTGGATGGATTTATTAGATTAATTAATCATCGTGGTTAATCTGTTTCTAATGACGACCCCTTTAGAAAACAGATGAATAAGAAGATACATGAAAACTTCAGAATTAGTCGAGAAACACGAGGAGTTGTTAAAACCTAGAGGTGACTGTTGATTCATCAGTTCTGGCTACGACGTGTCGCCCACAGTTCTTTATGAAATGTTTCAGTATAATAGATTTAAATTTGCTAAAACAGCTCTGTGATTCGACCCTTGAACAATCAGGAAGAGCTGCTTGTAGTCTGAAGAGTCTAGATTTACACTTGAACGTGCAGCAGAAGACGGAAGAGATTATTTACCCAACAAATCTACTTTGTTTTGACATTGTACAAACATTGTCCCAGCCGTGCCGTCTACGTGGGCTCTGCATCGATCTGGACGAGTACAACGTGGACGATTAGTCTCTTACAGTGACCAGTAGCCTTTTAGCCACAGTTTACACTGCTTTCACAAAGTTACCACAGTCAAATGATGGCTGAAAAAAAAACATGCCTGTTGCCAAAGCAAATATATATGTGCTTTAATCAAAGCTGCTTTAATTGT
Organism: Cynoglossus semilaevis; assembly: GCF_000523025.1. NCBI lineage: Eukaryota > Metazoa > Chordata > Actinopteri > Pleuronectiformes > Cynoglossidae > Cynoglossus > Cynoglossus semilaevis. Next base: position 17,070,044 of record NC_024311.1, on the reverse strand, counting down.
CAAACTGAATGGTAGCAGCTGTGATTTACTGTCTAGATCATTATATTAAACTGGTTTCTAAAAGTGGAAAAACATAGGTTTAGTTTATGGTTAGAAACGGTAAAACCTTCGATTCCAAGTCTATTGATTTTTGTTGTACAAATTTGCACACTGATGAATGTGAAGGTCCATGCTCTCTCTACACTGGGTTTGTGCCATGTGTCGCCTCACGTCCCTCCTCCTGTCAGACCATTGACATGTAAATGCTGCTCAGCTCGTATGACAGAAGCACATTATCATGGAAAACAAGTTGAAGCGAGAGAGTGTTTGTGTTTTACTCCGCAGCAGCGCGGGCATTAACGTGAACGAAACTGTAAAACTCTGACTCTGTCATGGCAGTTTTGAGAGGAAGTATTAAGTACACTATACTCAGGCCTCAGCAAACATGCACACACTCACCCCCTCACCCTCTCCTCCCCACTGACTTTACTGCGGCTCGACCACAGGCTCACCACGCGCTGTCCACTGATGGAGCCCTCTCCACCACGATGAGGGGAAAACTGGAAGAGGTGCCGCCTCGGCCTTATTTATATGAGTCAACTAGAATTTTCTCAGATTGGGTAATGGACGAGGGTTTTTGAAGGCTACACTGAGCCGCGGGGCTCAGGGAAACCTGACAAACTACGGCTTCTGCCGCACAGTCGCAGCGGAATACTAATCCACATGACCGTTGTGTGTCTTCCAGGGACCATTGTGGTCTCAGGCAGTGCAAAACATTGCAAAAAAAAGGGAGCTTAACTCTGTGAGTAGTGTTATATAACTGCAGTAGTCGGCAAATGGGAAAATATACTGTATGACTTGATTGTATACTGTAAATCACTGGGCGAGAGATCCACACTGAGATTTGGTTTTTTTTTGTTTGATTTAACGGTTTCTACAGCTGTGATTTTTACAATGTATTTATTGAAGATGAAGAAGAAAAATAAAAAGGACTGGGTCGGAACATTTCTTGTAGCCTGAATCTTTTTTTTTTGAATCTCTGATTTTCATTAAGATAAGAAAATGGAAGAATTGTCCTGAAATGTTCTGATTAATTTCAGTTGGATAAAGATGAGGACTGGACTCCTGGGCAATGAAAAAAAAAATCATCCTCTAGTCTGAGTCTAGATCCTCGTCTGTTTAAAAGTTCTAGAAACTTCCTTTAGAGAAATGCATCACCAGCAGAGGGCAAATGTTCCTCTCTATGGAAACCTATGGAAAGATGAATATACCGTTTTGTGGGGGCGGCGCTGCTGTTCCCTCGCCGTCATCATCTGGAAGCTGCTCTGCAGAAACAGCTGGCTTCAGTCCACGAGGGGGAGGAGAGAGAGAGAGGGGAGAGCAGCCTGGGGAATGTAAGGACATTTTATAATTATATGACTTGTGTTGGACGTCTGGAAAACTTTGAACCTGATCTGGACAAAGTCCAGCAAAACGTAAAAGCAACGTACAGAGAATTGACTCTAGAGATGATATTGTTTTTCTCTAAAGTACATCCAGCTGTTGTAATACAGCATGTTGCATTTCTTGGCTGCAGTACAACCACAGTACTACTCAGTACTCACAAAGTAGTAGTGAAGCTTTTAAAGACTGGGAAATGACTAAGTTTAAGCACTAATTAGCTCCACCCAGAGTCTTTCTCAGGCTCCACCCTTCAATCCTTAAGCCCTGCCCTACTGCTAATGGAAATAAATCCTACAAATCTGCTTCTCTCTCATGAAACTCTCATGAGTTAAAATTACAAACAGTTACATTTCTCCACTGTGGCACAAAAAAAGATGAGATTAAAAGCAAAATGTATTTGCTGAGAACAAATTTCACTCTTCTGCAGTAGTTCTGCAACCTCTACAGGACCCGCCCCCCACTTTGGGAACCAATGTTGCAGGCGAGAATATACAGGTAGTTTTTGGAGGAACAAAAAAAGGGATGATGTTAGCATCGTGTCAGCTACCCCGTAAGACTTTGTCAAAAAGTTCTAGAACATCTTAAAACCAAGTTGTTTTCTCAAGTTCTTTCAAGGAAATAAATAAAACATAACGTAACAAAGTTTAACGAACCAAGTTGTTTTCTCAAAAGTTCTTTCAAGGAAATAAATAAAACGTAACAAAGTTTAACGGAAATAAGATAAAGTCGTCATGGCCGTTGGATCTATATCAAAACTTTTGATTAAGTTTCATTAAATGAATGATTTAAGAACTTTTATTTTGACCAAATGCAGTGACGTCTCTGCTTCTCCCATTTATCGTCCGTTTCCTTTCAACTCCACTGATGCCTCTCTCACAGGGCGATTTTAAAAGGTTACAAGTTTCTCGTAAAAGTCGAGGTTTTAAACTGTACGTTTCATGTCACCAGGACGCCGTGTGATGTTTGTTTTCCATCTTAGCATCTCGCCTTTTACAGTCACCTGGGTCTAAATCACTCCCAGACTGGAGAGACCAACACGCCCCCTGGAACCACAGGATGAATGAGCAGTGGCTGCTTTGTTTGTGGCCGTGCTGTGTATCGGCCTCTAATTGGTTAATGTGCTCACGGTGTTGGCATCTCACTGCCAGGAAAACTTTGCGATGCAATTCTGACCCCTGAGCTTTCTTTGTTGCTCCACTCTGGGATCCCTGCCAGTTCAATATTGCCCCCCCCGACCCCCCGAAATGAGCACAGAATACCATTACAGTAATACTGCACAGACATGGAGATGCTCAAATGGAAAATGTACCCTCTTTTGCCTCCTCCTCCTCTAAAATACCCCCCCACCCTACTGGACCCACAACTAAGAACATTGTGGCTTTTGATCAGCCTCCATTTTGCTGCGTATTTACCCCCCCCGCCCCAGCCTCTCTGCTGATGCAGCAGGTCCAGTCACATTGGCATGAGCGCCACCTATGAAGGGGGTCTCTGTGCTCCAGACCTGGAGGGAACGCGGTGCCCTCGACTCCGGCAATCGCTGCCCTGAAAACACAGAGCAGGTCAGCCATTCACTGTGGCCCGACGGCTGCGTTCAATGGAACATTGTAGAAGCCTGACCTTTGCAGATAATCAACCCACGTGCTCTAAGGCGAAGCCAAAAGTGTTTACGCATTAAGAAAATTCTTATGATATTAAAACACCATCCATCTTCTGACGCTGATCCTGTTAACGGTCGCTGAGGAAACGCTGGAGCCAATTTCACTGCTGTGGTCAATGCAGAGCCTCCAATTAACATAATCCTCAATCTGCAGTAAAACTAATCAAAGCAGCTTCGAGTGCAGAAGAAAAAAAAAACATATTTTCAATGTTAAGAGTTAAAAGTTATAATCCCTAGACTTTTAATCTTCATCCTTAACCTTTCACTTTCTGCCCCCTAAAGGTGAGGCTGCTATTTTCAGGGTGAAGGCCAGGGGCTAATAATAAAAAAATAATAAAGTTTATGGTTTTGCAGCAAGTTCCTAATAAATCAGCTGACGTTAGTTTGTCGTTAAAGACTAACTTAACTAGAACTGACAAGAAAATAGTATTTGAAGGAGAGAAAGTCCAACACATTGAACTTTACCCCAAAGACAACGTGCCTTTGAAATAAAAAATTGAAAAAGTCGTCGGTCAGACCTTAAAGTTATGTAACTTTTCCTTCAATTTCAAAACTTGTTAAATGCTTTAAAAGGTTAATATTTAACACTTTAGCATTAAAAATAGAATAGAGTATGAATAAGTCAAAGTTTACTTCACAAGTTCAAAGATTTTCAGGGATTTTTTTTTTGGGAAAAAGTTCACTCTTAAATCACCCTATAGGTGTGAATATTAGTGTGAATTGTTTGTATTTTGTTCATATATATACATACATACATATGTATGTGTATATATATATATAAAAACTCCCAGTAAATTAGTACCATATTCCAAAGTTCACACGTTGTTGTTCACCAAACATGTACAGTCAACCAGAACCGACACTTAATCCATATTAAAACTCCTGTCAGAGTCACATCAATCAGATGTCATGACATCTCTGTGCTCCAGTCACAACATTACGCAATTTCAGCTCATAAACATTTTATTAAAAACTCACCAGTTCTCCCCCCCCCCTCACACACACACACATACACACACACGCAAGAAAGACACTGCTGTGGAACGTTGCTGCTAAGAGCAGCTGAAAAAGAAGAAGTGGAAATTAAAATCACGTGTATGGACTCGGAGCTACGTCACATCTGTGTGTTCGCTGAGGATTACACACATTTGCTGACACACATAAGGACCACACACACACACTCACACACACATCGACTTGTTTCACTGTACAAAACCCATTCCTCATCATCATAACGTCATCATTTATCACCAGAAATCCCTGTTCAAAACTCGACACCAAACATCGTATTCCACCAACTGCATCTACAGTTGAACAGTTCACATAAAGAGCTCAGAGTGACCCTCACGTCAGACCTGGTCGTAGTGAGAGCCAACGTCAGCTGTGATTGGTCGGTCCGTTCACGGCAGCGACGCAACAACAGGTTCTGGTTTGTTGTTGTACCGGTGAGAAAGGAGCAAAAACAACAGGAGTTTTTTTTTGTTGTTTTTTTTAAAGGCGTGAAAGTGAGCAGACAGGAAAGGAGGTGTGTGTGTGTGTGTTTGTGTGTGTGTGTGTGTGTGTGTGTGTGTGTGAGAGAGAGAGAGACAGGAAAAGTCCAATGAAACAGTCAGCGCAGACACCGGCCCTTCTGTTCGGCTCATTTTTGAACCTGATTCTTCACCCCTGGTCTGTTTATTGACTCTGAGCACAAATGTTTGCTTCGCTGCGACAATGAAGTGGCCCCTGAAATGGAGAGCACAGCAAACAGACTGTAAGGGTCCAGTGTTTGTCCAGGGTCTTAAAAAGGCCACACTTCAAGAGGCACTGATGCCAAACCAAACAGAGCAGAGCTGTTAGAAGATGCAACATGAAGGCCAACGTCAAGTAAAAAAACAAACAAACAAAAACAACAAAACTTCACACCAGAACCTGTTCCTCCAACAGTTACTTGAAAAGAACGGGTTCATATGACGTGACTGAGGGGTTCAGAGGTCAAGTTGTTGCGTCAATTTCCACGCCGTCATTAATCCTCATGACATCCAACAAGTGTTTGAAGCAGCCTTCACCAGTGAATAATCCTCAGTAGAGGAGGAATCAGGAGAGCCACGCAGCTGGAAGTCCTCTGGGCAGAGGAGTAGTCCGCCCGCACCTCCTCCCTGTCACCTCTAGGGTCGTAGTCCTCGTCCTCATACATGTCCTCCGCGTCGGGCTGGTCCGCTATGACACTGTGGTCCCCGATGTTGCACAGTTTCCTCATGTTCTCCTTGACCACTTCACAGAACGGCCGCTCCACGCCGTCACACACGCAGCGGTTGAGCAACATGCCGTTCGGGATGAAGAGCATCTGCTGAATGGTGGCTTTACACTTGGGGGAGCACTTCCGGCCGTTGAACAGCTGCCCACAGTATGACAAGTAGGCCGTGAGGGAGGTGTGGCAGTCGCTGTCCTCCTCGCACCGCTGCCGGGCCTCCATGCAGCCGATGCCGCCGCCGTCGCTCGGGTATCTCCGTGGGAGACAGGGCTCTATGGCCCGCTTGGCGCCGTCGCACTCCCGGTCTTTGGCGCAGTCGCAGGTCTCCAGGTCTGGCCCGTTGCGGGTGTGGTTGAGCCTGATGAGAGCGTTGATGCAGTGGCTCGGACACTGCCTCCGGGTCCCCCGCAGGTTCCCCTCACAGGCCGCCAAGTACTGGCCGTAGGCGAGGTCACACGCGGGCTCGTCGTGGCACCGGAGGAGCGCCTGCCAGCAGATGAGCTGGCCGTCTATGGCCACCAGCACCCAGGGGAGAAGCGCCAGGGCGCCGCACCAGCATTTCATGCTTGGATGGAGTTGTAGTTCGGCGAAGAAGACTCCCTCCTCCACCAGCAGCACATTTGGAGTGATGAGAACTCACACAGTCAGTCGGACCTTCCTCCACACTGCAGCCCGCTGCCCGTGCTCCATGTCACCGGTCGACGTGCCCACGCTGACCCGTGCTCCATGTCACCGGTCGACGTGACGCGCGCGGCGTAGCGCTACCCACGCTGGGCGCAGACTCGAACCCACTCTTCTGTTGTTGTTGTTGTTTTAGTCCACAACACCTTAAGTCCACTTCAACTCCTCTTTCTAGGCTCCGCTCCTCTGCTCCAACATCTAACCGCTCGTTCCGACGTGTTTTTTTTTTCTTAATTCCAAGTTGGCAGAAGTTTCTCCCCGTGTTCGGTCTGTCCCGCTCCGTGCGCCTTTGTCCTCTCTTCTCGCTGTTATACGTTTCACGCTTCGCTGAGCATTTCCCCACAACACCCCTCCTCTTGTTGAAAAAAAAAAGTTTTTCCTCCCCCTCTTCCCCTCTCCTCTCATTTACAACCCTGTCCACCGATTGGTCATCGTGGAGTCAGCCGTGGGACCCGGCGGCGGCGGCGGCTCTGCGCGCAAA
>NC_024311.1:17049180-17062292 GCF_000523025.1 Cynoglossus semilaevis | reverse complement strand
GCCTCGGGCCCCCCCGCAGGTTCCCCTCACGGGCCGCCAAGTACTGGCCGTAGGCGAGGTCACACGCGGGCTCGTCGTGGCACCGGAGGAGCGCCTGCCAGCAGATGAGCTGGCCGTCTATGGCCACCAGCATCCAGGGGAGAAGCGCCAGGGCGCCGCACCAGCATTTCATGCTTGGATGGAGTTGTAGTTCGGCGAAGAAGACTCACTCCTCCACCAGCAGCACATTTGGAGTGATGAGAACTCACACAGTCAGTCGGACCTTCCTCCACACTGCAGCCCGCTGCCCGTGCTCCATGTCACCGGTCGACGTGCCCACGCTGAGCGCAGACTCGAACCCACTCTTCTGTTGTTGTTGTTTTAGTCCACAACACCTTAAGTCCACTTCAACTCCTCTTTCTAGGCTCCGCTCCTCTGCTCCAACATCTAACCGCTCGTTCCGACGTGTTTTTTTTTTCTTAATTCCAAGTTGGCAGAAGTTTCTCCCCGTGTTCGGTCTGTCCCGCTCCGTGCGCCTTTGTCCTCTCTTCTCGCTGTTATACGTTTCACGCTTCGCTGAGCATTTCCCCACAACACCCCTCCTCTTGTTGAAAAAAAAAAGTTTTTCCTCCCCCTCTTCCCCTCTCCTCTCATTTACAACCCTGTCCACCGATTGGTCATCGTGGAGGCAGCCGTGGGACCCGGCGGCGGCGGCGGCTCTGCGCGCAAATCTGCCATCCTGTCCTTAAAATACGAGCAGGTCGACACTAACGCCCACACGGAGAAAAAGAGGAGAAGAAAAAAAAAGTTTTCAATTATCATCAGTGCTTGATGACATCCCGGGATCTGGCCACGGCAGCCCCCCCAAAACATAACTGAAAAGGGGGATGTGGCGTCGGGGAGGAGGGAGTTAGAGGAGGGGTACTTACAAAACGCATTCCTCAGCAAAAAAAAAAGAAGAAAATTCACATCTGTAACTTCACTGCTCCGATTTCCAGTCGCGGAAAAACAAATCTGTTTCTTTTTAGTTATAAACTGCTGGTAAGAGAGAGAGAGAGAGAAAGTGTCACACACACTTTCTTCCTCACCCCCCTTCCCTCTTCCTCCCCCTCTCTCCCTCCCTCTTCCAGTTTCGAGCCCCCGTTGGCGGCAGAGAAAAGGAGAGAATGGTATTTTCTGGCCCGTTTCACCCCATTGTGTCAGCCTGTGCCCGCCGTGGCCCAGAGTCTGTGCAGCCCGCGGATTGTTCACGCCCTGCGGCCTACGAATGGAGCCGGGTCTCGGCATCAATATATTTACAGCCATTCCTTTCACACGACACTTGAAAACTACCAATAGCTCAGTCTTGCCCACCATTGAAATGGTAACGAACTTTCTTTTTTTTTCCCCTCTTCAAAATATCCTCACCCTCAGCCTAAACCACCACAGACTGTGCCAGTTTGACCACCAAGGAGACGGACACATGGACGCACAACATGTCTTCTGTCCATGACTGTGGACCATAAACAATTGGAAAGTAATTTCAGCCAATAGTGTTTTTTGTTTATGGTCCCTGTATGAATCCAAAGAAACAGTTTCATAAACGTACCTCTCAGTTTCTCTCAGTTGTGTCTGTTCGAGGACTCTTCAGAAGGAACCATTAAAAAATAAAAATAAAATAAAATAAAAACAGCTTTAATTCCTTATCTACCTGTTTAAGCACAGCAGGTGTAGCGATATAAAGGTTAGCATAGCAGCAACTGGGCGCCATTAGCAGGCAATCAGGACAGACAGCCCTATTGATTCTTCTTCAACTTTGTTAAGTGTTTATGGCATCCTGTAATTGTAATGCTGCCACCTGGTGGACCATGTCATCTTCACCTTCTCTGTTGTGAGTGTCAAGGCTCACAGAGAAACAAACTACCAGAAGTTATTACACTTAAGTTCTTAAACTTTTTGACTTTGAGGCCCGGGGTCCATTAACTATTGACCTGACTCACATTTTATATTTAATTTTTAAATATTATTTTATATTAACCAGATCCAAGTACAGTACAAAAAAAGCTGTAGTTGATCCAGCCCGATTGTACCTACAAACATTTTATTTTTATTTTTTTGTTTTTAAAAACTTTATACTTTTTCTCAGAGTTCGTTAAAGAACTGACTGGTGCATTAGCGTCACCGTGTGGTCAACACCTATATTGTAACAGAGCTACTCATTGATAACATACTGTCTTCAGTTGATAACCTCTGCAGTAACACGACGCCTGCAGTCCACAGGTGCAAAACTAAAAAATGTTGGCCCTTAAAGTAGCGCTCACAGCCCCAGTTTGGGTCTGGGCCCTATGGTTGAAAACCACTGCATTAATGTAAATTCAAATGTATTCATTAATGAGTAGTTGGCATTTATTTTTAGGCTCCAATGCTACTTAAATACAACTACAATGTGACAAAAGTAAATATTTATAAACACAAGTTTCCTGTAGACCACAACTCAAGGCCCGGGGGCCAAATGCGGCTCGCCAAGTCATTTTGTATGGCCAGCAGGAGCTTAAAAAGCATTTATTAAGATCTCCCATGTGGTCGTTTCTTAACCTGAGAAATTAACTGCTTTTTTTATTACACAGCAATGAACAATGTTGGTAAATTGAATAAATAATAATAAGTTATGGAGCAGTTACATCTACACAGTCTTCTATTTACAACTGGCCTTTAACAGGAAGTGAGCTGTTGATGTGCCCCTCCCCTGGTGAAAATGAGTTTGACACCCTGCTGTAGAGACATGTTGTAGTCCTAACAGTGAAATCCAACCCAGTGTGTCTGTTTACACCTGAGTGCCAACACCATTTGACACCATTTACAGTTGTCTTTTCAACTGTCTGTCAACTGTTACAGTTGTCATGTTGACTTTTCAATGAACAGTTTTGCAGCATTTACCTTCTGCCTTCCTGGTGAATGAGAGTATTTTACTGTGTGTTTTGTCGCCCCCTGCTGTTCAAGCGCCTGCAGTCTAAAGAAAACAGAAGAGTGCTGGTCAATGGCAACATACAGTCACAGCGCTGACGGGTGTTTGTTTTTTTTTTCTAAAAATTATTTTATTGCCGACAAAACCTGCCAGAATTAATGAAACTCACAGACACACAACAGCACAGGAAGGTTAGCATGTAACGACCAGCACTTCCTCAAGAGAGAGAAGGAAAAAAAACATGAGCACAGAACGTCAGCAGAAGCATTGATATAATCATTATTATATTATAGAACAGTATTCTTTATGGCTTCTGTTTCCACCCATTGATATTTAACTACATTTACCGTCACAGACAAACGACTTATTATTGCACCTTTCCCTCTGCTTTATATTAATGGAACGTCATACAAATATACAGTTCATCTAGGACGTCGGAATAATCACTGAAAATAACATGAACCTTGTTGGTTTCATCTTTTTTTTCACACTGCTGCTACCTAACGAACATAAACCAACACTAACGTGAGTCGACATGGACGACATCAGGTCTTTTAGGCCACGCCTCCATAGATTCGTCCAGTCCAAACCTCAGAATATTTGGACAGACATTAATGGACGTACAGTATCACATTTCCAGACACAACACAAAAATCCATCGTCACAAAACTGCACCACAAAGACGCAGAGGTCAGGGTCAGGGTCAGGAGGTCAGGTCAACAACAACAACAACACGAGACTCTGGTTTTACTGAAGTGGGAAACACATTTTCATCTCACGAAACATACATGTTTGTATAGGTGTTTTTTAACGAACACACGTGACACGTTTACGCCGTTTTCTTTGGCACACGACTTCTGGAACGTTGACACTTCGCTCACACTAAATGGAAAGCTAAAAAAAAATGTTGATGAGTCTAAACGGGTCGAGACAGATGTTAGTCGTTAGCGTCAGATGCTGAGTTAAACGGTGACTGTACACACTTTTTAATCACAACACAGTCACTGTAAGGCATCTCTGTACTTATATCTATCTACGTCTCATCAAATTCAACTCCAAAAAGGCTCGTGTTTGTGGAAATGAGCTCACAAATCCTGACAGGAAAATAAGTTTAAAAAATAGTCTTGATGGAGGTCAACGTGCTAAAAATTTGAAGTCGTTTTTTTGTTTTTAGTAGAACCCATTAAACCCAAGTTTAGCTTGTAACAGCGGTGAGCTACTTCTGACAACAACCAGCCTGGTGTATTTCTCTAAATGAATATTGCCTTTATTTAGGATTTTGTGCTTTTTCAGTTAAAGGTGAACAACCACACCAATGGCTGCGTTATTTTAATTCTACGCTGAAATAATCCAGACACACATGACACTTAAACGCAGGCGGTGTTATTCTCCAGGCAGCATCTGCGTGTGGGAGGTGTGTCGGTGCTGAAGGGCTCGGCGGCTACAGTTTGTCCATTTTAACCCTACACTCTCTCTCTGTACCACAGAAATAAAGTCACGTGGGCCTTTGAAGAACACGCAGACTGGCTCCGACCAGGCAGCAGATGTTTAGTTTCTACTATGATAAAGAAGCTGCTTCGTTTTCATGTTTGTAAGTGAAGCCCTCCCACACACACACACACTGTGTACCTGAGAGCCGAGCTGCAGGATTATACTGAGTAATCAGCGGTCACGTCAGGTTCAGACAGGGGTTTTAAACATAAAAAAATCTGTTTTTGTTCTGATTACAGGAATAATCTTGTTGGTAAAAATCAATGCAAGTTGTCATAATAATAACAGTGTGCCAAAGTGTGTGTGAGTTCCGACTTTCTTAAGCTCAGCATGGAAATCCACAAAAGCTATCGCACCAAGAACTACACCAGGGTTCCACCTCCTCTCCGGTCGTAGTATGATTTCAAACTAGCAGCCATTTTGGCTGACCACAGGGCGCCCGTCCAACTCTGCACAGCTAGGAAAACTGTTATTATGTGGCTCTGCCAACTGACATTCCACCGAAGCAACGAGAACATTTCTAACTCTAGAGCAGCGCTGCCTCTGAAAAATATTTGTACAAGAAAAAAAACAAAAACGCTAATCTTCTGGGTCGGAAACCTAGTCCAAATCACATGAGACTGCAGTTCTCCGTCTGCTTTTTCAGATCTTCCAGTGTGGCCTGGGCTTTGTCCTTCAGCTGGTCCATGTCAACATTCTGGATGTTGGACAGCTGGCCCAGCACCGACTGCTTGTGCGCCTCCTCCTGGTTGTCCTCAGCTATCATCTTAGCCAGCTCCGTGGGCAGCTCCACGTCATCGCCCGCCTGCTGGATCTGGGTCTCATCCATCTCGTTCTATTGGTGGACACACAAGTCAGAAATCTGTCAACCTGTCAACATTCATTGTTAGCTTTAATGCTGTTGTATTATTGGGAAAAGGTCAAAGGTCATATGTGAAGATTTAAAGGAGACTAGGGTCGGCCTCTGGCTGTTTAAAGATGGTTGTTGACCTGACTCTATCTCACCGTTTTAACTAATATTAGAAGAAACAAAGGTCATATGTGAAGATTTAAAGGACACTAGGGTCGGTTTAAAGACGGTTGTTGACCTGACTCTATCTCACTATTTTAACTAATATTAGAAGACTACAGTAACGCTACGTTGTTTTGCTATAAATAAGTTAAACAGTCAGGGTTCGACTTCAGAGTCGATGACTGTCAGACCAACTGACCCCCACTATTAGCCAGTCAGTCAGTGACTGCAGACAGAGCAGGAGAGGCTGCTTATTATAAGTAACGATGTCGGATTGTATTCAATACCCAGTAATTTTGTTGGCTTGAAACTGAGCCGACGGATCTCAAACCGCACTTAAATTTCGTCTAACTCAAAAAATGAACGAGATCGAAGAATTAAATTACGAATAAAAACACTGGACTGACCGTTTTTCTTTTCTCTCTCTGAGCAGCAATACTTTACCTTTGGTAATCTGTACTTCTCCCGAAAATGTGTTCTCACTGTTGCTCTCTCAGCTTTCTTCTGGGCAAAATGAGCTTCTCGTTCTTGTCTGCAGGAAGGGGGAAAAAAATCAAAGTTTTTTTACCACATGGTTTTTCTCAGTTCACCTTGGCTGAGATCTAAAATGTCACCGACCTCCACTTCAAAAAAAAAGAAATTTTAGAGGTGTATTTGTTTCTAACCAGAGTCCAAACATCTCTGTGTGTTCTACTAACTAGACAGTAGATGGCAAAAAGGTTCCACCGCGGTCCTGGAGCCCCATATGTAGAACTCTCTGTGAGTCCAGGACCTTTCTGAAGGTTTCAGACCTTCTGGTTTCTGCCTGAGGGGGGAGCACCATCTGCAGAGTCACTGCTCCTTACACAGCTGTCACAGCTTCAATCCTGCAAATTCTCAACTCAAAATACCATTAAGCTGTAAAAAAAAAAGTCCCTCCTCTGAGGTTGGAACAGACCTGATCCTCGGACTAAATCGCTAGGGGGCACTACACTTTTTAAGAAGTGTCCCACAAACACAGCTGTACCAAAATCACGCGCGCAAACAAGTGCCTCTGGTCAACGTACAAACAGTATGTTCTCTCACCAGCAGAGGGCAGTCAGGACGCCGTTGGCTCCGCTCCCTCTCCACTCGACGTCACCGGAGTATTATTATCTTCTTCGGAGTTATTTATAGTTATTTAAATAATTGTTACATTTGCTTCAATGCCTGAACCTCATGTACTACAATATTAATAAATAACATTTATTATTAATTAAATCACCTGAACATGTATTTATAACGATGACATGGTCAAGAGGCAGCATCAGAGACAGATGTGAAATTGTATAATTGGTCAACCAGAAATCTAAGGTCTCTCTCTCTCTCTTTCTTTCTTTCGCGCGCGCGGGCGCATGCGAGAGAGAGAGAGAGAGAGAGCGCACTGACGTGCATGGAACCAGCATCAGCGTTATTTGCATGTTGACTGTATGACGCGGTTTCACCCGGAGTCAGGAGACAAGGTCACTTCATCTGAAATGCATTCTGGTCCATGTGTGACTGTGAGTTCATTTGTTTAAAACATGAGAATTCTGCACTGACAAACACAGTCACGAGCTGGGATTGGAATCTTCTTCATCTCAAGGGCATTAGATGACCAGGGTTGTCACTGATGCCCCAGAGCTGGGGGTGATAAATAAAATCCCACATGTAACACATTCTCCCCTTCACTCCCCCCTCCCTTCCCTCATCCTTATTCTGCTTTAATCTGGGCTTTTCTCTGATCTACGGCCACATTTGGCACCTTTGACTAATAACTCACTTCCACTGAAGGTCACGTGGTGACAGCAGACCGTTAAGTCCATCTCCAGGCCTCCCGTGGAGCTGAGGGGCTGGAACTCATGTTAATACTGACGGAGGACGGAATTCTCCTCCTACGTCGTTTTAAAAACCCCGTGTGAAGGTAATCCCAGGGATTTTAATGTGGAAAATAAAATAAAATATGAGAAAGTCTAATGATGATGTCAGTGAACTGAAGACGAATCCTTGTCCACGAGGAGAAACATTTTTCAAGTGACCTTGTTTTTTGTTGTTGCTGTTGTTTTCTTTAAAAATGTAAAGAATGTTTTTCCAATTAAAAAATATATATAAACCATTCCAATAAGTGAGAGTTTTGCTGCCCAAGAAAATGACAAAAAAAAATGACAGGTTTGAAAAAGAAAACCGACAGATTTCACATGTAAATCACTGTAACACCTCACATTCCTCACTGAACCAACTCTTAAAATTTAAATTAAACACGCATTAGATGTGAATGATGAAATCTGATGACGTCACTAAAGACAGAAACATAAATGTCGGTTCATAATTCTGTGACTGTTTTTTTTTCTTCACCACATCTGAACTGAGGACATGAATCCCTGAGGAGAATCCTTTAAAAACACAGGCTGGAAATTCAATAATAATAATAATATTAATAATAAAAATTCTGCTTCACAACTGAGTCCGTTTGCTCATTAAAAAGGGGGGAGACAGGGAGTTCTCTAAGGGGGAGAGCAGCAGCTGTGTGTGGAGCGACCGTGTTACAGCAGTGGTGCGTAAAAAGCGCACGGGGAAATACACACACACAAACACACACAAACAAATACACACACACTGTTAAATGTGTCACTTTCCAAACACTGAAAACTGTAGATTGTCATTAAAAACTCTTACTTCTCTTCCTCCAGTTGCTGCTGATACTGTTCAAACTCCTCTTGAGTCATGCCCTTCGCTCCGGCGTCCGACTTCTCCGCTTCGGGCTTCTCCTCCGTCAGTCCTCCCGTCAGGTTCTTCAGCTGTCCTCCAACCACGTGTTTTACCATGAAAGCCATGGCTGCACCTTTAGAACCGGGACGGAGTCCTCTCCTATGACGGACTACTGAAGTTGAAGGCTCTGAGTTTGAGCTCCGCGGGTGGGAAGCTGTGACAGCGGATGGAAATTCCGTCAATTGACGTTCGAGAGAGACGTCACGGAGAGCGGAACGTTTGGGTGTAACTTTGAGAAGCACGCGAGTTCAACGGACACGGGAACGGGACGGGATTATTCCCAGCGGGTCAGTTTGAATGGCGGCAGTTTCAGCACCACTGACCCTGGACAGCTCCGCGCCGTGGAGCCAGAAGAGTTGCTCAGATAAGAGGAGTCAACAAGTTTGTCGGTGGACTCCACCAATCCTGAGCCCGCGTCCACGACCAGCCTCCACCTCCACCTCCTCCACCCAATCCCTGTCAACGCCGGACTACTTGTGCGCTCGCACCGCGCCCCTCGGAATTCTCCGCAACACGCGATTCCGTGATTCGCTGTTTGACTACAACCGTAGAGAGAGAGAGGGAGAGAGAGAGTGGGAGAGAGAGAGAGACACGTGACCATCCTCTCTGTCCTCTGGCTGTTGTGTTGCCTCAGTGTCTTCTCCTCTGTGCACCAGAGCGTAAGAGTTTGTCAACACATACAAGGCTTCTTAATTGCAAATAAGTCGAATGGCTGTCGACCATCTGAGGCCCTGAGTCATTTATTGGTTTAATTGTATAGAAGTAACTGGTCTGTGTCCAATGAGAACATTCATCCTCAACTCCATGTGAAACTGAACTAATGGAGCCCATGTTTTATATAAGCCGTATGAGTATTTTTACTCACTCACACCAGGTACCGTCACGTTTGGAAACATGACCAGACCATCGGCGTCCTCTGACGCACAGGCTGGTGAGCTTGCACAGTGTTTCTAAACATCTGTTTTGCGGACCTCATTCTGTCATCTCATGGCTAGGACGTCACGTAGACAGCGTAGCTTGGAAAACGAGCACCTCTGGCTTCAGGGTCAGGTGACCGTTAGCTGCCCGAAGGTGAAGGCTGCTAGTGATTGTGAAGATCCTTGTGTTCAGTGTAGCGTCAAGGCAGCTGTTCTTAGATATGATGGACCCAAGGTGTACAATATTGACCACAACTGACAGGACGATACCACTGATGGAGCTGAAAGATAATAAGACAGAGACAGTTACACTTTCTGCACAGCTAACACTGCCAGCTGAACAGGAAGTGAGCGGCAACAGGACATTTCAACTGAAAACACCGTCTGCTGCTGTCCACACATGGAGACATTTTCATGTCTTAATAAACATATCAACAAATGAAAAAAGTCACTTCCGTCGACCGTGTTGCTAAAGAGACATTAGCATATCCAACAACACGTCCCGTGTTCTCGTGTTTAGTTAAACTGATCGTATCGTAACAGAACAAATGGCATTGGTCTCGCTTCCGTCTTTGTCCCCGATGTTAAAATACCTCCAAACTGCTGATACTGTTGACCTACTTACAGCGAGTTAACTACCCACGAGGTGAAGAGACGCTGGAGTGCAGTACAAAAACACATTACACCAACACCAACACTGCACTGCACTACCTCAGGAATAATATTCTGGTTTGGGTCATGAATGAATATTCAAATCATCTGACAAAAAAAAAAGTCCTGATCTGAGAAGACGTTTGAAAAACCTGAAAAGTACATGTTATGTAGAGGAATACAGTATCTCTCACTTGTTTCCATTTTTCTAGTCTGTATAAACCAGTGGTTCTTAATTATTCTCTGTCATGCCCCCCCTTGTGGATAGAAATGTTTTCACCCTCCACATCCCCTATGACGCACACCCCCATGACTCAAAATACTATTGAGAACCTGATAACAAAGTGTGTTTTTTATCTGTACACACCACTGTATGAGATGCTGCCACCTAGTGGCTGGAGGCTCGTTATCATTCAAGCATCACAGCAGGTAATGGTACACTTATGGCTATTTTTTTACAGCCCAGAAACATCAGTGGTCTGTGGTGAAGACTCAGTCTGATCTGGGTGGTCTGTACCTGTCAGTCTGTAGACTCTCTTTCCTGCTTCAAAGCAGCAGAACAAAGTGGCATCAGGTCATAGAATTCTACGGGAATATTTTCCTGTGGAAATGGCAGCAGAAATGTTGGACAGGTGTGACCGATCGGGGTTGTCACCATTCTGGCCCAGACCCAGTCGTGTTTCCAGTCTGGTTCCACTGGATCGCCTCAGATTAACGGCCTACGTTTGATGAGGAAAGACGGGCGATGGCACTGATGGTCGGCACCGTCTTCATCTGCATTAAAGACTGACAGACAGAGAGAGAGAGACGCCTGTTTGAAGATAAAAAACAAACAAAAACAAAAATAAAAAAAAATAAGAATCAATCAGCCTGTGGTCTCCAGGTGAACCTATCATTTTTCAGTTGTTTTTCTGTTCACATGAGACACCAATATATCACATTCTCAAGTGTTGATGGACCGCACCGGTCTATTATCGCACCCGGCCTGACCCCCAACCCCCACTTTTTATAACTATAGCTCCAAAGCTGAATACAATCTTATTTAAATGATTGCAATTTCTGTTCAGTTGATAATATTCTTGTACAACATCAACTAATAATAAATTACCCCACTGTCACCCCGGACCGCCGCCTCCGTGGACCAGCGGCGTGCCCTCTACGCTGCTGCAGCCAGGACCATAACAAGGACATCGTTGAGGTGAACGTTCAGGCAACAAGAGAAAAAACACAAGGTGTGTATTTCGAGACGACGGAGGGTCAGACTGGGTTTCTGATGTCACCGGAGCTTAAATTGGGAATGAATGAAATCACAAGTTGAAAATCAATGGCAGCAGTAACGTGAGTTTGTGGAAGGAGGAAATGTATCTGGGCAAGGCTTTAAAATTAAACCACGGGTGGGCAGCAGATATGGAGATGAAGCTGAGTGGACACGTGACCGGAGTGAAGCTCAGGGAGTGAAACCAAATCTCAAAAGGTCAAAAGGTCGTTTTCATTTTTATATAAAGCAGTTTGATCCAGTTTGCAGAGGTGTCTCTGTGCCGACGTCCTCCAGATGTATCCTGATTCCAGTACGCGGTGATACTCAATACACACCAGCGTGGTCTTTTGGGAAGTTTTTTTTTTTTTTTTTTGGGTTTGTTTATATTTGCTGTGTACAGTACAGAGGATCTTTATCCTTGAAATGAACCTTTCTGCTTAAAATAAGAAAAAATCAATTTACTGTAAGAACAGAAACAGGGACTGGACGTCAGATTCATGTTACACACCGGCATCGTGTGTGTGTGTGTGTGTGTGTGTGTGTGTGTTGAAGCTGTGGAAAGACAGAATTCACACCAGAAGAGAGGTCTGAAGATGATGAGAGGTGAACTGATGTGACGGGAGAGTCGGCTGAAAGAGAGCAGTCGGCTGTGGAGCGGCAGTCAGATGAAGTCAGAGAAGACGCCCCCTACAGGACGTCCGTGACGTAAAGATCATCAGGACGATCATCTTCAACAAACCCTCACAGACGGAGACGACACCAGGCATCGAAAAAACCTAAAACCATGGTCTCACTTTTCACATCAGACTGTTGGAGCGTCTCCTGCTGGAGGCCACATGTTTCCCACACCTGGGTCTTATATATAGATGTAATATATACAGTATATAATGATATAATGAGTTTGGCTGATTACTGCTGCTACGAGAGACACATCCATGAAATTACAGCTCCAAGGCTATAAATACTGTCGAAGTCCTGATCTGAAAACTTACATCAGGAAAAGAGTTTTCATTTGGTTCCATTTTCTTAGAGCCTTAAAAATCGTGAGTACATTTTGTTTTGTTAAAATTCTACTTACATTTTGACAAAAGATTGTGCTTCATGCACTGACCGTGGTGTGCGTCAAAAACACAACTGTAAACAGACTCATTATATGACGTTGTAAGAAGATCACGTCTCACCTCCGCGTTTGTGACCACGAGGTCGGCCCGGAGCCGCACGCTCCATCTGTTTCCTGTGCGTTACAGATGAAGCTGCGTCTTCATTCGTGTCTCGTTCTTTTTCCTTGATGCTCCATCTCACACGTCATCGCCGAGTCTGTCCTGCACAAACACAACCAGAAGACGGAAAGTAAGAAGTAGACACGTACACAAAGAGTCAGGGCTCACGAGCTGGTTTTCATCAGCTCTGTGTGTGTGTGTGTGTGAGTGTAGTATCAGCCCAACTTTAAAGAGAACTGAGGAAAAAAAAAAAAGATTTTTCTGGACAGGTCGATGACCAGACACAAAAAATATTAGTCTAACATTATCATTTGATGTTTAGTTTTTAACCTCTGCGTTTTAACCCATCAGCTGGTGGACTCAATCCTTCTCAAACCGTCCTTAACCACTAAGCCAATACCGCCCGTGAAATTCAGTTGCGACTCAATTTGAATTCCCAGCGACCCCACATGGCGTCGCGAACCCACGGTTGAAAAACACTGAACTACTGTCTATTCATTTTGCAGAAAAGTAGAGTAACGTGTCCGATTTCAAACTCTCACTGAGTCAGACACGTCCCCACAGAGACACTGTGTCTCCACGACAACTGTTTACACACACACAGACACACACACAGACTCACTCGACTCTCAGGTGTGTTCAGTCACACCTACACAACACGATGCTAAGAGCTAATACCTACTAAGTGCTGTGCATTTGTGTCACATTCTAACTCTGAATCCTTGGAGGTGGACGGAGCTGCCTACGGGCTAACAGATGGCTACATGCTACATGACGTACTCTCCATCAACCTGATTCCACTCCACTGGCTCCCCAGGAGGCAGCGAGAAGAAAAAAAAAAAAAAAAAAAAACAACTCACATGCGGCTTGAACA
>NC_024311.1:17048065-17048582 GCF_000523025.1 Cynoglossus semilaevis | reverse complement strand
AATGTGATTTAAATTTCCTGAAAGACTACAAAAAGTCAGAAGTTGTTTATATTTTTTAGAATGATTAAATAAGTGTTCTTAAAACACTTTTTGGGTTAGCCCTCACTGAATATATAAACATTAGAAACTAGGTACACACTATAAATAGATAGACATATATAAATAAATATATATATAATTAATATTTTTAATATAAGAATGAATGACTATATAGAAATATATATTAAATTAAATAAATAAACAAAACAATAAAAATAATTCAATTAAATAAATATAACAATATAATATACTTTTATAATAAATATATTTTACATCATATATCCATGTATTATAAAACATATCAATATAAATAATATATCTTTACGCTGTTGTCGCTGTCGTGTCCTTCATGTGTTTCTGTAAATGTTGACATTTGTCTTGTTGTGATGTGTCAACCGAACAGTTCATGGATCTTCTGTGAATGGAAGGAAAGTGTCAGTTGGGTCTATGTACGTGCACCCCCCCCCCCCCCACCCCC